>NC_069506.1:131676830-131840335 GCF_027579735.1 Bombina bombina
CACCAACATCATAATTTATGTTTATCAATAATCTTTATTTACTCCACAATAAAACATACAGCATGGAATTTATATTTCAGAACCCTTTTCATAACTCTATATTCTACAATTTTACAGCTCCCATGTCAACAATTACTTCAACCAATTTATCAACTTATATAAAACCCTTATTTTATGCAAACAGAGCACATTTTGGGGAGGGAGGGGGGTAGTTTACATACTTTCTCTAGGGCTCATAAAACATTCTTCTGAGGAGTTGTGTTGACCACTTAAAAAAGAACAATCTTGCTGCTTAACTCGTAACAGGATATCTGGGTTGCGCAAAGGGTAACCTGTGGATAAGAGAGACTTGGTTTAAAATAAAAAAAATCATTTTCATGGAACACTGAAATCTGAAAAGTGATGCTTTTTGTTAGAAGTCATTTTCTCTCTGCTCCACATTTAGATGCTAATAAACAACCAAACAATCAGCAGATACAACTAGTGAAATTCACTCACTTACTGACCCCTTACATAAGAATATGACATGTGACAGGAAGACTCTACATGTAACAAGTCAGCTGTGGATTCACTGGACTCTCTTCCTGGCTGCCTTGACATGTGACTTTGGGCTAGATTTATCAAGCCCCTGCGGCAGCAAGTTCTCACAAGAACTTGCTCGCCGCGATTTATCAAGCAGCGGTCACCAGACCGCTGCTTCCCTAACATCTTCGCCACCTCTATTGTGGCGAAATTCAATCTCCTCGGTCGAGTCCGACTGAGGAGATTGACAGCTCCTGCCCGCGCGTGATTGGCTGTGCGTGGGCAGGGGGCGGGATTGCACGCGAGCGCAAAATTGCGCTCGTGTGCAATGTTAATTACCTGCGGGTAATTTCGCCCTGCCACAGGCGAGCTGAGGCGTACAGGGGCGCATATACGCTCCCCTCTACGCCTCAGCGTTGATAAATCTAGCCCTTAGTGCTCTCTTCCCCATTCTAATTCCCATGCATGTCACTCTGCCTTGCTGCCGCTTCATTCCATACGTTGAAGGAAAGAGAAAGAAGGGGAAGGAGAAAGCAGAGCTTGGCTACCAGATCTTGGTAAATTGGCACTGAAATACTGGTGCTGGCATATTAAGGCAACTGATGGTTTAAATAATGTAGCCTATTTAATGCCCTTATATAGGGCTAAATTATGAGTAGAGTTGTAGTTTGCGCTTGCGTGTTAACTTCGCTAAATGCAGGCTTTTGCGTATTACAAGTTGAAAGTAAAAAGTTTTTCGCATGATCACTAACCCGATGCACACTAAAAGTCCGAATATCAGGTCCGCGTTAATGTATTCCCCCATTGACTTCAACGGAACGCAAAGTGAAAAAAAAAACACTCTTATTTGAATGCAAACTCAATCGCATTTTCTCATGTGCGCTAACCCGACATTAAATATGAATATTTTCACATTCCAATGTTCTTCACATAGAAGAATATGTTCTATTTATTCATAAATACATATTTCTTTACATATGCATCTGGAGGTATTTTGCTAAAATATATAAAATCCATTTGCAGTGCTTTTATTTTTTTTCTAACACCTGAGACCTATTTTTGAGCCCTTATAATTTTTTATGCAATATTTTTTTAAATATATTTTTATTAGACAGTGTTATGAGTGTAACTGTACTTTGAAAGATATTTTTGATGTGTTTTGTGCAACTTTTTTGCGTAGCAGTTAACCAGGACTCTGAGGTTGCTCTATCCTAAAGCGCGTTAAATTCAATTGCACTCAAGTGAACAAGTCTACTTTTAACTTGTAATACGTGCGCTACTTCTGACGTGTGCAAAGAGCCGCAACAGTAAGCGTGCCACTAGTTATCTAGCCCATATTATGGTGCAATCAATGTATTAATCCAAATTAAGCAAGAAGTCAAAATCACTTTAAATTTACCGGTAACCAAAAGGTGTATTGCTGTTGTATGTTACTGGCAACTAAGGGGTTAAATCAGTAACACACATAAAAAATAAATATATATATATATATATATATAATTTGTTAGGTGCATGGGTTATTTTGCTAAAATAGTTAAAAGCTACATACATTTTCAGTAAGTCCTCAATCGGCACTTTGGGTAGAAAAAATAATTCTTTAGATTGCTAGCTGGGTCAATAGTTGATATTGCCTATTGATAAATGAGCTGAGAAGTTGTAGAATTAAAGTTCAAGCCCAGAACACTTGAGCTTCAAAATAAATACACACTGACCTGCAGTATCACATAACTCAATAAAATTAACATACATACAAATATACTGCAAACGTTTTTAAAAATAAAAATGTAATAAAAGAATAAATTTGTAAAATCATTACTTTAAAGACAGACTTTAAAGTGATGGTAAATCCTAGCGTTTGCGTTAGCAGTGCAGGGTATCCGGCTTGGTGCCAGTTGGAACGCACGGCTATTTGCTAAGAGGTGGAAGCGTCACCTCACAGCAAATAGTGTTCTGCCGTGGGCTGCCTGAGCAGCTCAGTGTGGCGAACGCTGCAAACAAATAAAGAAGCTTTATTTGTTCCACTGGTAAATCCTAGCGTTTCACAAATTCTAGGATTTACCCTCACTTTAAGAGCCTAATTACCTAAATCTCCTGGTTCTAGCAAAGATTAGTTAAAAAGGCTCATTAGTTAAAAATTCTCATGAATACTGCAAGGTCCCTCAAAGGATTTTATAAAGCCAAATGTCAGCCTGAGAGATGCTTAACTTATTGTGTGGGGGTCTGAATGTGAACTAGACGCGTACATTATAAAATTATAGGGGGGGATAAAAAAAAAAAAAATCGGGTCTCAAGTCACTCATGAAATCATATTTTTTGTTGATTCCTACCATTGATCTTGTAATTGAGCAAACAATAGGTAGGGATAGGGTTGCCACCTCGGCCATGTTTTCCTGGACACTTATGAGTTACACATGTTGTAGGGTGTGCAGGGAGGAACATGTATTGTGCTGTTCATCAGAACTATTCATGTGCTGTTCAGAGGCAAAATATATGTTCCGCCATGATTACCCTGCAGCATGCGTAACTCATAAGTGTCCAGGAAAACATGACTGAGGTGGCAACCCTAGGTAGGGAACAGCAGCCAGTTAGGCACAGGAGCCAGGAGAGAAAACAGAGGAAAAAATTCCTCTAGAAGTATACACGATTAGCACTCCAGAGTCCGCCTACAATAATTTTATACAATAAACAGTTCAAAAATAGTTATAAGTGGTCTCCCTCTAGGGGATTAAGGTACCAAGGTCAGTTAAAAACAGAATTTATGTTTACCTGATAAATTACTTTCTCCAACGGTGTGTCCGGTCCACGGCGTCATCCTTACTTGTGGGATATTCTCTTCCCCAACAGGAAATGGCAAAGAGCCCAGCAAAGCTGGTCACATGATCCCTCCTAGGCTCCGCCTACCCCAGTCATTCGACCGACGTTAAGGAGGAATATTTGCATAGGAGAAACCATATGGTACCGTGGTGACTGTAGTTAAAGAAAATAAATTATCAGACCTGATTAAAAAAACCAGGGCGGGCCGTGGACCGGACACACCGTTGGAGAAAGTAATTTATCAGGTAAACATAAATTCTGTTTTCTCCAACATAGGTGTGTCCGGTCCACGGCGTCATCCTTACTTGTGGGAACCAATACCAAAGCTTTAGGACACGGATGAAGGGAGGGAGCAAATCAGGTCACCTAAATGGAAGGCACCACGGCTTGCAAAACCTTTCTCCCAAAAATAGCCTCAGAAGAAGCAAAAGTATCAAACTTGTAAAATTTGGTAAAAGTGTGCAGTGAAGACCAAGTCGCTGCCCTACATATCTGATCAACAGAAGCCTCGTTCTTGAAGGCCCATGTGGAAGCCACAGCCCTAGTGGAATGAGCCGTGATTCTTTCGGGAGGCTGCCGTCCGGCAGTCTCGTAAGCCAATCTGATGATGCTTTTAATCCAAAAAGAGAGAGAGGTAGAAGTTGCTTTTTGACCTCTCCTTTTACCGGAATAAACAACAAACAAGGAAGATGTTTGTCTAAAATCCTTTGTAGCATCTAAATAGAATTTTAGAGCGCGAACAACATCCAGATTGTGCAACAAACGTTCCTTCTTTGACACTGGTTTCGGACACAGAGAAGGTACGATAATCTCCTGGTTAATGTTTTTGTTAGAAACAACTTTTGGAAGAAAACCAGGTTTAGTACGTAAAACCACCTTATCTGCATGGAACACCAGATAAGGAGGAGAACACTGCAGAGCAGATAATTCTGAAACTCTTCTAGCAGAAGAAATCGCAACTAAAAACAAAACTTTCCAAGATAATAACTTAATATCAACGGAATGTAGGGGTTCAAACGGAACCCCCTGAAGAACTGAAAGAACTAAGTTGAGACTCCAAGGAGGAGTCAAAGGTTTGTAAACAGGCTTAATTCTAACCAGAGCCTGAACAAAGGCTTGAACATCTGGCACAGCTGCCAGCTTTTTGTGAAGTAACACAGACAAGGCAGAAATCTGTCCCTTCAGGGAACTAGCAGATAATCCTTTTTCCAATCCTTCTTGAAGGAAGGATAGAATCTTAGGAATCTTAACCTTGTCCCAAGGGAATCCTTTAGATTCACACCAACAGATATATTTTTTCCAAATTTTGTGGTAAATCTTTCTAGTTACAGGCTTTCTGGCCTGAACAAGAGTATCGATAACAGAATCTGAGAACCCTCGCTTCGATAAGATCAAGCGTTCAATCTCCAAGCAGTCAGCTGGAGTGAAACCAGATTCGGATGTTCGAACGGACCCTGAACAAGAAGGTCTCGTCTCAAAGGTAGCTTCCAAGGTGGAGCCGATGACATATTCACCAGATCTGCATACCAAGTCCTGCGTGGCCACGCAGGAGCTATCAAGATCACCGACGCCCTCTCCTGATTGATCCTGGCTACCAGCCTGGGGATGAGAGGAAACGGCGGGAACACATAAGCTAGTTTGAAGGTCCAAGGTGCTACTAGTGCATCCACTAGAGCCGCCTTGGGATCCCTGGATCTGGACCCGTAGCAAGGAACTTTGAAGTTCTGACGAGAGGCCATCAGATCCATGTCTGGAATGCCCCACAGCTGAGTGACTTGGGCAAAGATTTCCGGATGGAGTTCCCACTCCCCCGGATGCAATGTCTGACGACTCAGAAAATCCGCTTCCCAATTTTCCACTCCTGGGATGTGGATAGCAGACAGGTGGCAGGAGTGAGACTCCGCCCATAGAATGATTTTGGTCACTTCTTCCATCGCTAGGGAACTCCTTGTTCCCCCCTGATGGTTGATGTACGCAACAGTTGTCATGTTGTCTGATTGAAACCGTATGAGCTTGGCCCTCGCTAGCTGAGGCCAAGCCTTGAGAGCATTGAATATCGCTCTCAGTTCCAGAATATTTATCGGTAGAAGAGATTCTTCCCGAGACCAAAGACCCTGAGCTTTCAGGGATCCCCAGACCGCGCCCCAGCCCATCAGACTGGCGTCGGTCGTGACGATGACCCACTCCGGTCTGCGGAATGTCATCCCTTGTGACAGGTTGTCCAGGGACAGCCACCAACGGAGTGAGTCTCTGGTCCTCTGATTTACTTGTATCTTCGGAGACAAGTCTGTATAGTCCCCATTCCACTGACTGAGCATGCACAGTTGTAATGGTCTTAGATGAATGTGCGCAAAAGGAACTATGTCCATTGCCGCTACCATCAAACCGATCACTTCCATGCACTGCGCTATGGAAGGAAGAGGAACGGAATGAAGTATCCGACAAGAGTCTAGAAGTTTTGTTTTTCTGGCCTCTGTCAGAAAAATCCTCATTTCTAAGGAGTCTATTATTGTTCCCAAGAAGGGAACCCTTGTTGACGGAGATAGAGAACTCTTTTCCACGTTCACTTTCCATCCGTGAGATCTGAGAAAGGCCAGGACAATGTCCGTGTGAGCCTTTGCTTGAGGAAGGGACGACGCTTGAATCAGAATGTCGTCCAAGTAAGGTACTACAGCAATGCCCCTTGGTCTTAGCACAGCTAGAAGGGACCCTAGTACCTTTGTGAAAATCCTTGGAGCAGTGGCTAATCCGAAAGGAAGCGCCACGAACTGGTAATGCTTGTCCAGGAATGCGAACCTTAGGAACCGATGATGTTCCTTGTGGATAGGAATATGTAGATACGCATCCTTTAAATCCACTGTGGTCATGAATTGACCTTCCTGGATGGAAGGAAGAATAGTTCGAATGGTTTCCATCTTGAACGATGGAACCTTGAGAAACTTGTTTAAGATCTTGAGATCTAAGATTGGTCTGAACGTTCCCTCTTTTTTGGGAACTATGAACAGATTGGAGTAGAACCCCATCCCTTGTTCTCTTAATGGAACAGGATGAATCACTCCCATTTTTAACAGGTCTTCTACACAATGTAAGAATGCCTGTCTTTTTATGTGGTCTGAAGACAACTGAGACCTGTGGAACCTCCCCCTTGGGGGAAGCCCCTTGAATTCCAGAAGATAACCTTGGGAGACTATTTCTAGCGCCCAAGGATCCAGAACATCTCTTGCCCAAGCCTGAGCGAAGAGAGAGAGTCTGCCCCCCACCAGATCCGGTCCCGGATCGGGGGCCAACATTTCATGCTGTCTTGGTAGCAGTGGCAGGTTTCTTGGCCTGCTTTCCCTTGTTCCAGCCTTGCATTGGTCTCCAAGCTGGCTTGGCTTGAGAAGTATTACCCTCTTGCTTAGAGGACGTAGCACTTTGGGCTGGTCCGTTTCTACGAAAGGGACGAAAATTAGGTTTATTTTTTGCCTTGAAAGGCCGATCCTGAGGAAGGGCGTGGCCCTTACCCCCAGTGATATCAGAGATAATCTCTTTCAAGTCAGGGCCAAACAGCGTTTTCCCCTTGAAAGGAATGTTAAGTAGCTTGTTCTTGGAAGACGCATCAGCTGACCAAGATTTCAACCAAAGCGCTCTGCGCGCCACAATAGCAAACCCTGAATTCTTAGCCGCTAACCTAGCCAATTGCAAAGTGGCGTCTAGGGTGAAAGAATTAGCCAATTTGAGAGCATTGATTCTGTCCATAATCTCCTCATAAGGGGGAGAATCACTATCGACCGCCTTTATCAGCTCATCGAACCAGAAACATGCGGCTGTAGCTACAGGGACAATGCATGAAATAGGTTGTAGAAGGTAACCCTGCTGAACAAACATCTTTTTAAGTAAACCTTCTAATTTTTTATCCATAGGATCTTTAAAAGCACAACTATCCTCTATGGGTATAGTGGTGCGTTTGTTTAAAGTGGAAACCGCTCCCTCGACCTTGGGGACTGTCTGCCATAAGTCCTTTCTGGGGTCGACCATAGGAAACAATTTTTTAAATATGGGGGGAGGGACGAAAGGAATACCGGGCCTTTCCCATTCTTTATTAACAATGTCTGCCACCCGCTT
Source organism: Bombina bombina (assembly GCF_027579735.1). Classification (NCBI taxonomy): domain Eukaryota; kingdom Metazoa; phylum Chordata; class Amphibia; order Anura; family Bombinatoridae; genus Bombina; species Bombina bombina. The sequence continues at coordinate 131,684,271 of NC_069506.1, forward strand.
GGGTATAGGAAAAGCTTCTGGGAGTCCCGGGACCTCTAGGAACTTGTCCATTTTACATAGTTTCTCTGGGATGACCAACTTGTCACAATCATCCAGAGTGGATAATACCTCCTTGAGCAGAATGCGGAGATGTTCCAACTTAAATTTAAACGTAATCACATCAGGTTCAGCTTGTTGAGAAATGTTCCCTGAATCAGTAATTTCTCCCTCAGACAAAACCTCCCTGGCCCCATCAGACTGGGTTAGGGGCCCTTCAGAACCATTATTATCAGCGTCGTCATGCTCTTCAGTATCTAAAACAGAGCAGTCACGCTTACGCTGGTAAGTGTTCATTTTGGCTAAAATGTTTTTGACAGAATTATCCATTACAGCCGTTAATTGTTGCATAGTAAGGAGTATTGGCGCGCTAGATGTACTAGGGGCCTCCTGAGTGGGCAAGACTCGTGTAGACGAAGGAGGGAATGATGCAGTACCATGCTTACTCCCCTCACTTGAGGAATCATCTTGGGCATCATTGTCATTGTCACATAAATCACATTTATTTAAATGAATAGGAATTCTGGCTTCCCCACATTCAGAACACAGTCTATCTGGTAGTTCAGACATGTTAAACAGGCATAAACTTGATAACAAGTACAAAAAACGTTTTAAAATAAAACCGTTACTGTCACTTTAAATTTTAAACTGAACACACTTTATTACTGCAAATGCGAAAAAACATGAAGGAATTGTTCAAAATTTACCAAATTTTCACCACAGTGTCTTAAAGCCTTAAAAGTATTGCACACCAAATTTGGAAGCTTTAACCCTTAAAATAACGGAACCGGAGCCGTTTTGAACTTTAACCCCTTTACAGTCCCTGGTATCTGCTTTGCTGAGACCCAACCAAGCCCCAAGGGGAATACGATACCAAATGACGCCTTCAGAAAGTCTTTTCTAAGTATCAGAGCTCCTCTCACATGCGACTGCATGCCATGCCTCTCAAAAACAAGTGCGCAACACCGGCGCGAAAATGAGGCTCTGCCTATGCTTTGGGAAAGCCCCTAAAGAATAAGGTGTCTAAAACAGTGCCTGCCGATATTATTATATCAAAATACCCAGATAAAATGATTCCTCAAGGCTAAAAATGTGTTAATAATCAATCGATTTAGCCCAAAAAAAGTCTACAGTCTTAATAAGCCCTTTTTGAAGCCCTTATTTACAATCGTAATAAACATGGCTTACCGGATCCCAGAGGGAAAATGACAGCTTCCAGCATTACATCGTCTTGTTAGAATGTGTCATACCTCAAGCAGCAAGAGACTGCTCACTGTTCCCCCAACTGAAGTTAATTGCTCTCAACAGTCCTGTGTGGAACAGCCATGGATTTTAGTGACGGTTGCTAAAATCATTTTCCTCATACAAACAGAAATCTTCATCTCTTTTCTGTTTCTGAGTAAATAGTACATACCAGCACTATTTCAAAATAACAAACTCTTGATTGAATAATAAAAACTACAGTTAAACACTAAAAAACTCTAAGCCATCTCCGTGGAGATGTTGCCTGTACAACGGCAAAGAGAATGACTGGGGTAGGCGGAGCCTAGGAGGGATCATGTGACCAGCTTTGCTGGGCTCTTTGCCATTTCCTGTTGGGGAAGAGAATATCCCACAAGTAAGGATGACGCCGTGGACCGGACACACCTATGTTGGAGAAATATAACTTAATTAAATATTACTAAAAACAACATAGAACTTTAAAAACACGACCTGAAGCAAGGACAGCGTGACAATATATAGTTAAGTTGTCTGTGTGACACAAGACTACTAGTGTAAAATAATGCTCCTGTAATAGAAACTATGGATACCCTAGCTTTGGTATTGAGTGAATGAGAAGTAATCTAAAAATGACTCTGTGTCTACTCAGACACAAGAGAACAGGTGGTACTAATGATTTTCTATGCTGCAATAGCAATATTCAGATTATAACAAGAATAAATCATTTGCTGAGATGGCAACAATGTTATAGAATAAACATAATAACTACTACTGGCTGGTAATATGAATGTGTGACAACACCTAATGAATCTCCCAGTGTTAGCTGAAAGAATTGTAAATTTATTTATTTATAAAATATTTTACCAGGAAGGATACATTGAGATTTCTCTCGTTTTCAAGTATGTCCTGGGTAAATCACATCCAAGATAGAGTATATCAGGTTATAGTAGTAGTCCTGAAAATACTGGTAGTAAGTGTGCCTAAGCAAAAAATAATAATAATGGTTAGTAATAAACCTATTATAAATAATTTCTTGATAGAACTAAATACAGAGTTGTGATTCTTAATTCAGTATCACTACTATATATTTGTGAATTACTAGTAGATATAAATTAGTGTTAACCATCAGCTTATCAAAGCACTCCCCAATGGAGCTAAGTGTGACGTATGAGGTTTTAATCAAGTATCAGCACTGAATCGTGATGTTAATATTAAAGTATACAATTAAGAGTATGATTAAGATTCAAATTATGCTAAATACATAGGGGCTGTCATGGCATACTATTGAAAACTCAGAGTATTATCATGTATTTTCAGTAGATAATTAACCTACAGTATTAAAGCATAACTTCAAAGAGCTTATGTATGTGAATGATTAACCCCTACTATTGCAACGTTGTTCAACATATAAACACTGCAGTAAATTCCAACCTGACAGTGGTAATTAAATTCACTCTTAAAGGGACAGTCAACCATAGAATTGTTATTGTTTTAAAAGATAGATAATCCCTTTATTACTCATTCCCCAGTTTTGCATAACCAACACAGTTATATTAATGTACTTTTTACCTTTGTGATTACCTTGTATCTAGGAACCTTCTTCCAGCCCCCTGATCACATGACTGTGACTGTTTATTATCTATTGTCTTAAATTTAGCATTGTTTTGTGCTAAATCTTAAATAACCCCCTGTGCCTGAACACAGTGTTATCTATATGGCCAACGTGTACTTTCTGTCTCTTTGTGTTGAAAAGAGATTTAAAAAGCATGTGATAAGAGGCAGCCCTCAAAGGCTTAGAAATTAGCATATGAGCCTACCTATGTTTAGTTTAAACTAAGAATACCAAGAGAAAAAAAGCAAATTTGATGATAAAAGTAAATTGGAAAGTCAATTAAAATTAAAAGTCCTATCTGAATAATGAAAGTTTAATTTATACTTTACTGTCCCTTTAATGAAGGTAGTGTGTCCAAGTCAGGTTAAGTACATTTTTTTAAATAAACAACCAAAGGCATGAAATGTGGCATCATTATATAGAATTATGTAATTCTTTGTATAATCTTTATTAATATATATGATACATGTTATTACTGTCTCCTGATAGAAGATACATTTTGCGCAGTCTTACAATATTTCTCATTAGATGATAGCATAAGCGGTTATAGATACATAACTGCCGAGAGAGGTAATGTGTAAGATCCACTCAGAATGATCACAAACTTGGTGATGCTACAGTCTGAGTCAATGCCAATGAGAGCAGTGTATATATAGCCCAAGGATTGTAATGGACTTATTAATACTGCGGTTCTAATATAAATAGGCAACAGATTGAGTTATATCGCCACTGGTTGCCATATTTTGCTAGTTAAGTGTGAATTATTAACAGCCCAGTCAAGACTGAAAACCCGTAGTGTTAGTTATCACCAGCTTAGCAATACATTGGTGAAGCTTAACATTTAGGAGTAACTAGGAAGCATTCTGAAAATTAAATCACTTAATATAGTAAAGAGTCACGCTATTCGTAACCTCAGGACGCCCTAAAACACAGGAGTTCACTAGACTCCTCACCAGACCCTAACATGTTTCGCTGCTTGTTGGCTTTGTCAAAGAGTGCGCGCGTGGCGCGCTATGATGAATTTATATAACCTTCTGGTATAAGCCCGCCTCCCATTGGTGACGTTAGTTTGAATGGGTGTGTTGTAATGACGCGTGTTAATCTGCAGCGATTAAATGGAGCTCCTTGTCTTGTTCTTATGGTGAGCATATCAGTTTCAAGTCAAATAGTGATAAGTACAAGGCTGGAGTAATTATTTGGAAACCTACTACTGTACATGGGATTGTTGGATACTAATGCAATATGGTACAAGTGATTGGTGATTAAACAAAAGAAAATAGAAAGAATGTGTAGAAAAATGTGACAAACGTACGACACAGAAAAAATGTATACCACACAAGGAAATATGCTTAGTAATTAAGCTTAAGGTTAGTAAAGCTTAATTACTAAGGATATATTTCCTTGTGTGGTATACATTTTTTCTGTGTCATATGTTTGTCACATAATTACAAATAGTTACTGATAAATTAACATGCGTCATTACAACACACCCATTCAAACTAACGTCACCAATGGGAAGCGGGGTTATACCAGGAGGTTATATAAACTCATCATAGCGCGCCGCACGCGCACTCTTAGACAAAGCCGACAAGCGGCGAAACATGTTAGGATCTGGTGAGGAGTCTAGTTACTCCTAATTGATAAGCTTCACCAATGTATTGCTAAGCTGGTGATAACTAACACTACGGGTTTTCAGTCTTGACTGGGCTGTTAATAATTCACACTTAACTAGCAAAATGTGGCAACCAGTGGCAATATAACTCAATCTGTTGCCTATTTATAATAGAACCGCAGTATTAATAAGTCCATTACAATCCTTGGGCTATATATACACTGCTCTTATCGGCATTGACTCAGACTGTAGCATCACCAAGTTTGTGATCATTCTGGGTGGATCTTACACATTACCTCTCTCGGCAGTTATTTATCTATAACCGCATATGCTATCATCTAATGAGAAATATTGTAAGACTGTGCAAAATTTATCTTCTATCAGGAGACAGTAATCACATGTATCATATATATTAATAAAGATTATACAAAGAATTACATAATTCTATATAATGATACCACATTTCATGCCTTTGGTTGTTTATTTAAAAAAAAATTACTTAACCTGACTTGGACACACTACCTTCATTAAGAGTGAATTTAATTACCACTGTCAGGTTGGAATTTAATTACCACTGTCAGGATTGGAATTTACTGCAGTGTTTATATGTTGAACAATGTTGCAATAGTAGGGGTTAATCATTCACATACATAAGCTCTTTGAAGTTATGCTTTAATACTGTAGGTTAATTATCTACTGAAAATACATGATGAAACTCTGAGTTTTCAATAGTATGCCATGACAGCCCCTATGTATTTAGCATAATTTGAATCTTAACCATACTCTTAATTGTATACTTTAATATTAACATCACGATTCAGTGCTGATACTTGATTAAAACCTCATACGTCACACTTAGCTCCATTGGGGAGTGCTACCCGCTTTGATAAGCTGATGGTTAACACTAATTTATATCTACTAGTAATTCACAAATATATAGTAGTGATACTGAATTAAGAATCACAACTCTGTATTTAGTTCTATCAAGAAATTATTTATAATAATAGGTTTATTACTAACCATTATTATTATTTTTTGCTTAGGCACACTTACTACCAGTATTTTCAGGACTACTAGTATAACCTGATATTCTCTATCTTGGATGTGATTTATAATTCTTTCAGCTAACACTGGGAGATTCATTAGGTGTTGTCACACATTAATATTACCAGCCAGTAGTAGTTATTATGTTTATTCTATAACATTGTTGCTATCTCAGCAAATGATTTATTCTTGTTATAATCTGAATATTGCTATTGCAGCATAGAAAATCATTAGTACCACCTGTTCTCTTGTGTCTGAGTAGACACAGAGTCATTTTTAGATTACTTCTCATTCACTCAATACCAAAGCTAGGGTATCCATAGTTGCTATTACAGGAGCATTCTTTTACACTAGTAGTCTTGTGTCACACAGACAACTTAACTATATATTGTCACGCTGTCCTTGCTTCAGGTCGTGTTTTTAAAGTTCTATGTTGTTTTTAGTAATATTTAATTAAAAGTTATATTTTAACTGACCTTGGTACCTTAATCCCCTAGAGGGAGACCACTTATAACTATTTTCGAACTGTTTATTGTATAAAATTATAGAAGAGGACTCTGGAGTGCTAATCGTGTATACTTCTAGAGGATTTTTTTCCTGTTTTCTCTTCATAAGTTGTCAATAAACACAGCACCATTTCATGAACCCAATGATATTTGACTTGGGTATTCAATGCATTAGCAGAAGTCCTTTAAATAATATAGTAGTGCCATTGGCTCCCTTTTTTGTTTCAAAACAGGAGCCAGGAGGCAGCCAATTCATCCACATCAATGAAACTCCAAAATAAAGGCTGCTCCAGCCTTGGCAATTTAACATAAAAATACCTTTATTGTGCCATGGTCCACAAAAAAAAAAACAACAAAAAAAAACAAAACAAAAAAAACGTTTCAGACCTACATTAGGTCCTTAGTCTTTTCTAAGGACCTAATGTAGGTCTGAAACGTTGTTTTTTTTTTTTGTGGAACATGGCACAATAAAGGTCTTTTTATATTAAATTGCCAAGGCTGGAGCAGCCTTTCTCTTGGAGTTTCATTGATTTTGTAATGATTTACTTATTTGACTTTTTATAATTTTTTTTATTAATAAATAAGAGATGAAAGATCATCCGCTACCTGCAGAGAAATTACAATTGCTCTTCTGTTTAGTCCTATCAGTAGTCTTGTCAAGTTTAGTTCTTTTCGTATTCTGAATCCTTATCAAAACATTAGGATTGCTGATTGTGTATCCTAAGTATAAAAATAATTAATACATTAGTTCTTGTAGAAAAGGTTATCAATTTTTTGTAAATAAATCATTTGAAATAGCAAGACTGTAATACACACACAAAAAAGCAAATAAATAAAATTAACTACTAAAACAAAAATCAGCTACAGAGCAAACTCTAGATGTATTAAAAATTGTTCTGTCTGTGTTGCAATGTGGCATAAAAATACATTTTATAATACAGCCAGAAAACATGTAGAAAATGTCAAATTAGCCTAACAATAAAGTAGAAATCTAGAGATTAAAATATGACCCAATAGTATATTTAGCAACAAAAAGTAACTATGTAAAAGGGACATAAAACAAGTTGGGATAGAGACAAAATATAATATGCCACGCCATTAACCCTTTCTCTTTAGTTTCCGAATTGTACAGCTCTAACTCCCCCCACACAATTCCTTCTATGGCTGTATCTATATCTACCTTTGATTTGTTAGAATGCAGAAGTGAACAGAAGTGCTAAACGCTAATAAGGGGGGTGGGTCAAACTACTCCAGAAAGCATGGCTATGTAACAAATTTTGCTTATTTTTGAAAATTATTTTTTAAACACTTGCCAGCAATTTTTAAACATTTTTTTTTAAGAAAACTATTTTTACTTAATTAGCCCTTTTAGGATATGCACAGATCTCAACATGTTTTATGGCACTTTAATATAAAAAAAAAGTAGACAAAAACTTACTATCTGCATCAATGTACAATTAAACATGCATTTACCCATGGCCATCAAAACACCATGAATTTCTTGCATTACATTCCTATACATTTCCTTTTGCCATTCGTCTAGGCATACCCAGTCATCTTCACAGAAATAAACAGCAACATCTCTAAAGGATACCAATGCCTGGGGAAAAAAAAGGATTTATATTAATAATATAAAAAATATAAAAGAAATAATGCATATTATGGTGGCATATATGTATATACCACAATAGTATTACAGCATTATAGATAAGCAATTTGCGAGGTAGAGATTTAAAGAATAAATCATTTTTAACAAATTTCATAATGTGAAACGTCATCACTGATAAATACCATGCCATGTAATGTGTGATGTCACCGATTTAGGTGATATTATTTGTGATGGGAGATATGTGATGGATACTATTTGTGAAGAACCTGGTGATGTCAAAAATCTCCAAGATGGTAGGTGAGGGCTTTACATTTAAAATTTCCTGGCTTTTATAAAAACCATTAAAAAAAATAAAATAAACAGTATTTGCTTTCCTGTATGATAAAAGGGACAATATACACCAATTTTCATATAACTGCATGTAATAAACACTATTAATGTAATATGGACAGATACTGATCTAAAAATACAGTATAAAACCTTGTAAAAACTTACTTAGAAGCTCCCAGTTTAGCACTGTTGATGAGGTAGTCTGGGACACCCACTGAAAGGGGCTGGGTAAACAAGAATAGCAGACACTCCCTACCTCCCCCCTTCCCTGCATATGAAAAGACAGATAATATAAACAGGAGCCTGCAGGGGTCTGTAAACACATGTATGCATCTGACACTGGGGGGCTTGGTTAGGAGTCTGAAAATCAGCACAATGTTCTTAAAAAAATAAGCAAAACTATACATTTTTATAAAAACACACCCAGATGGGCTATATAAATGGATCATCTACAAAACATTTATGCAAAAAATTATTGTGTACAACGTCCTTTTAAGGGACACTAAACCCAATTTTTTTCTTTCATGATTCAGATAGAGCATGCAATTTTAAGCAACTTTCTAATTTACTCCTATTAACACCTTTTCTTCGTTCTCTTGCTATCTTTATTTGAAAAAGAAGGCATCTAACCTAAGGAGCTAGACATTTTTTGGTTCAGAACCATGGATAGCACTTGTTTATTGGTGCTGTCCAATCAGCAAGGACAACCCAGGTTGTTCACCAAAAATGGGCCAGCATCTAAACGTATTGCTTTTCAAATAAAGATACCAAGAGAATGGGAAAAAATTGATAATAGGAGTAAATTAGAAAGTTGCTTAAAATTGCATGCTCTATCTGAATCATGAAAGAAAAAATGTGGGTTCAGTGTCCCTTTAAGTTTCATTTATTACAATTAGGCATTGCATACAATATAACCAGGATCATGTTTTGTCACTCTTATGTTTTCCCAAATGTTTTATATATTAATTTTACTACACATCAGTTATGTGAAAGCCCATTTTTGTGTGATTTTCTATATTTTTAATATGTACTGACTTTAATTGTCATATAATTCATATTAATACCCCTCAGGGCCACCACTAGAAATTTTGGGGCCCCTGACTTAACGATTGATCAGGCCCCCTCATACACTGAAACACACACTCACACATAAGGATTCACATAGACACTCTAGCAGACACGCAAAGAAACACACAAACACACTCAGACACAGAAACCCAAACAGACACTCAGCACTTGTTTACATTGACCTGACAAGTAATGAGGTAGACTACAGTATTGTCAAAAAAGGAGATTTACAAGACAAAATATGAAGTTCTGATTATCTTTTTGTCAATGAAGATGCCAACAGCATGCAGTGGTTGAAAGGAAGGGCCCTGAACTGCCTAAACAATAATTTAAAGGTTAAATGGTGGATTGGTGACTCCCGGAAAGGTGTCATTAGTCTCAAAGTCTGTAGAAAGATGTGAATAATCAGTAGTAAGGTCAAAATGTCCTTAAAGGGACAGACAATGGACACACACACACAAACTCAAACTTGCACATAAACCCAAGGAAACAATGACAGAGACAGCCTCAGAAAACACACAAAGACACCCACACACACAGAGAGACACCCACAGAAAACACACAAAGACATACATACACACCCTCACTGAGACATCCACAGAAAACACACAAAGACATACACACACACTCACAGAGACACCCACAAAAATGCAGACATACGCACACACCCTCACAGAGACATCCACAGAAAACACAGACATACATACACCCACACAGAGACATCCACAGAAAATGCACAAAGACATACACACTCACCCTCACAGAGAGACCCACAGAAAAAAAATACATACACACTCAGAGACACAAGCAAAAACAAAGACATAAACACAGACACCCACAGAAACACTCACAGGAGGTAAAATGTCTGCACATTGCATCCCCTAAATCAACAGTGTGTGACATGCATGATAAAACAAATTCCAGAAATTAAGAGATCACTTTTTAAAGAATCATATTTGTAAATGTGCAAACAAAAATAATTCTGTGAATTCAAAATTGTACATTAATGATCTCGGTAGATGGCTAGATGAAGAAAAGTACTTTTGAAAGGTTGACATATGTTTGTTTTTTTCCCCCCATTTTCCCCAACCAAGAGCACTGCTTCAAATATGGTGTACAAATATTCCCATCTGTCAGCTGTAATTATGAATTTTGAAAATGCTGTACTCGATATGGTCTTGGTGAAACTATAAGCTGTGGTACTCAGTCTCATACCATTAGATCTGGTTAAATGCAGGATTTAGGCTTGTTTGTATGTATTTTAAAATGAAGTCAGCTATAGTGTAAACTGAACAGTGTTAAGTTAACCTGTCTCATTTCAAACACTGAGCAATCTTAGTCTGAGAGTATAACATTTTATGCAGATGTAAAAATCTTAGATAAAATGCCTCCTTGCATCTGGAAAGTCCTTGCATAAAGGGGCAGTAAACTGGAATGTAATTAAAATATATATTAATTAAAAAAACTCATATCTGCCAAAAGGGAACCTACCATTTGTGTATTGAGAAAGAAACATTTCTGCATGGCTTTAAATATAGAATTTCTACAGCCTTAAATATACTGCTGTATATTGCTAAAACAAATGTGTTTTTATGGACCCCTGGCCCCACCATACAACTACTACTACACTGAAGTTACAATCCAAAATTGCACAAAGAAATAAAAAAACATTTACTAAGTCCTACCTCCTGTAAATGAAAATGATCTGCTGTCTGACTCAGGCACACACTGTACAAACTTAAGTGCCAGGTCTGTCTCACCCTATGCATAGTGGTTTAGTGCACACTCAGACATCCTCTCAAAAGCTAATGCTTTACTCCTTGTAATAACATTTCCCACGCTCAATAGCACTCTGCTGTAGTACCCTCTGGTGGCTGCCAATTTTTTTTTAAATACTGTAGTTTTTGCCTCATGGCCCCCCCTGGCCCATTGGGCCCCTGATAGGAGTCACCCCTGTCACCCCCTGATGGCGGCCCTATTACCCCTTATCAACTTTATTCCAGTCCATCACAAAATGCTTTGTGCATGTTTCTGTTTCACCAAGGCTGAAACTTTACATTTTTTTAGGGCCAAATGTCCCAAATTTGATAGAGCTGTCACCCAGCACAGACGTATGCTACATTTAGTTAAACTGTGTCAGGGTGCCAGGAATCAGACTGAGACGAGAAGTGCAAAAATAATCACACCTTTATTCATAGCAAAAAATTATAAAAAGTCCACAAGTCAAATAACAAGCCATGAGTCAAAACCGGAGCTGGTAGTCAGACGAGCCGAGTTAGGAACCAAAGCGAATAGTCAGACGAGCCGGAATCAGGAACATGGAAAACAGCAGAGTCAGGAACAAGCCAGGGATCAGGAACCAGGAAGGACATCAGGCAGCCAGGTAATACACAGGAACTCTCACAAACAGGTCTGAGACAACGCAAAGGCAAAGCATACTGAACAGAAGCCCTTTAAATAATAAGTGATGACATCACAATTCTGAGACTGCATCATATCTCACATGGATGATGCACACCAGTCTGGCCATAGAAGGAAGTGTAGGAAATGAGCAGAATCCCCCACAATGCACCATAGTCAGGAAGAGAGGTGAGTAAAATGGCTGCCAGCAGCACATGGCAAACAACAGGGAAAAAACCCTGACAAACTGTGATTAAACAGCAATCATGTGACATATTTTAAAAGCAACTGCCGCTCTAAAGAGGATGGCTATACATTAAAAGGTAAGTAAACTTCTGTGTGCATAAATCTATAATTGCACATCTTTTTTTTTTTTTTTTTTTAAAAGGTACCACTACGCTTAGGTTACATAATTCTATACACAGTGAACAATTATGGAACATTTTTTTTACCATGTTTACTGTCCCTTTCATAATTTAGATAAAGTACTGGATTTAAAAATACAAAAAAAAATTTCTAATTTATTTCTATTCTCAATTTTTCTTTGTTCTCTTGGTATCTTTTGTTGAAAAGCAGGGATGTAAGCTCAGGCGCATTATATGGCAGTTATTTTCCAAGAATGCTATCCATTTGCACGAGCCCTAAATGGCAGCACTATTTCCTTTCATGTAGTTCCCGTTATTTATTTTTTATTGACAGCTAAATTAAAAATATAGATTTCAACCAAATGCAATATTCCATGTGATTAGCATAAAGAAAAAAGAAAAAACAGAAATAAAAAAAAAAAAAATCAGGCTTAGAATGCAGAGGTCTTTTGATACAAACTTACGTGGACATAAAACAAATTTTTCTTTCATGATTCAGATAGAGCTTACAATTTTAAACAATTTTCTAATTTACTTCTATTATCAAATTTTCTTTGTTTTCTTGTAATTCTTTGTTGCAAAGCTGGGATGAAAACTTAGGAGTGTGCACGTTTCTGCAGCACTATATCATGTTATACATTAGCATGAGCAATAGATGTGCACGCTACATACCTAGATATCTCTTCAACAAATAGCATGAGAACAAAGCAAATTTGATAATAGATGTAAATTGGAAACTTTTTTAAAATCGTATTCCCTATCTGAATCACAAAAAAGAAAAAAATGTGGTTTTATGTCCCCTTAACTTGCATACAAACAATAAGCTGAGTGAGATTCCTTTGAAGATAACAACACCCTCTAATGAAATCCTTAGCTAGAACTAAACTTAAAGGAAAAGTCTAGTCAAAATGAAAGTTTCTTTATTCAGATAGAACTTACAATTTTAAGCAACTTTCTAATTTACTCCTATTATCAATTTTTCTTTGTTCTCTTGGTATCTTTATACCATACTCATTGGATGGCTACATTTAGAAACCAATCAGAAAGTGCTAACCAGGTTCTGAACCAAAAATTGTCCGGCTCCTAATCTTACATTCCTGCTTTTTCAAATAAAGATACAAAGAGAACAAAGTAAATTTGATAATAGGAGTAAATTAGAAAGTTGCTTAAAACTGCATGCTCTATTTGAATCATGAATTTTTAATTTTGACTTGACTATTCCTTTAAAAGTTTAGTAAACACCTTGTAATTACAGGGCATTCCTATTGTTTAGCTTCAACTAAGTAATCATTTTTAAAACAAACAAATCAACATATTGTTTGCTGTAATTGCTTTCCAATAGCCAAACTCCATCAAACACTTGCCTCATTTGGAGAAACCAATCCGGGCTTGAGTCCACAGATGACAAGGCTAGCCGTGGTCATAATTTTAGTATTGTTTTGTAGTTATCTGTTAAAGCCAATTAGGGAACTATATGTAGTAGGGTTAGCCTTGACAAGTCTGAAGTGTTCTTTTTCAGTTATTAAAATTATAGAAGCCACAATTTTCAGAGCTAGATTACATGAAAAGTGGGCAAAATAATAATGAAAGTATAATGCAAAGTTGTGTTTGTCATGCATAACTAAACCCTTTATATTAAAATATCAAGGTGTTAACTGTCTCTACTACATCTCTCCAATTTTCTTTTTATTACTTTTTAGTTGTGTGTGGCATAGGACAGATAGACTTGCATATATATTAAGAGTTTCTTAAAAGATTACATACCCCATTAGTATACTTTGTTAGCTCACAGCCATTTAGGTGTATGAACTACTAAGAGACAGATCTTATCCCTCACAATCATATTTAAAATTGGGGGTAATTTTCTTTCATGTTGCTTGACAGCACTCTGAACTTATATTAAACAGAGTAGAAATAGATAATCGACAAATGCATAATAAAAATACAATGCAAAAACAGTCATAATTTCAAATGGAGTAGTACATTTAAAAAAAAAAAAAAAAAAATTTCAAAATTAGTTCAATTTGCATTAGGGCTGTAACTAACATTTATTTTCATAATCAATTAATCAGCCGATTATTTTTTTGATTAATCGACTAATCGGATAAAAAATATGAATCAATAATCGTTTCCTATATTTTAAATAAAATCCACATACTGATTGTTACAAATATAAACTTCAGACTTAAAGTAAATGTAAATTTTAAGGCTAAAGTGCCCGGTTTTTAAAAATTCGATTAAAAACAGGGGCACTTTAAGTCATCAAAATTTACATTTCACTCGCTGTGAAAACATAGTTACCTTTTAAACTTGACAGCAGCTCCAGCTTCCTCCGCCCTTCCTGGGTCTAAAATGAGGAATCCGGCTTCCTCCAATCATGGTGTTGAATAAGACACTGATTCCCCCGGGGGGGGGGGGGGGGGGAGGGGAAGCCGTGATTGTAGAATGACCGATCAATCAATTCTGACATCAGAAATGGCTTACGACGACCGGAGGGAGCTGGAGCGGCTGTCAAGTTTAAAAAGGTAAGGTTTTTTTTCACAACACGAGTGAAATGTAAATTTTGATGACTTAAAGTGCCCCTGTTTTTAATCGAATTTTTAAAAAACCGGGAACTTTAGCATCAAAATTTACTATCACTTTAAACTTTACATTAACACAACGGTTTGTCCAATTCTTAAGCAGAACACGTTTTTATAATTAAGCAAAACCACAAACTGTTTCAAAAGAGGTAGAACTGCAAAGAGGTAGACTATCACTGTTAATAACATTCTGTTATTCAGTCTTTCAGAAATTTTGCATTGAAATGCAAAAATGTCAACATGTCCTCATGCTCCTGGCTGAGGCTGGCTCTCTTTTTGCAAGCTATATTGCCTGCAGCAGAGAAGAGGCGCTCAGATGGTGTTGAGGAGTCAGATGCATAATTACGGTTTTACCAATTTCGCAAAAGTGGGATATTTATCTTTGTTAGCTGTTCACCAATGCTAAGGGGTCGATTTATCAACCCCTTCACCCCACAACGACTGCAGGTTCTCACAAGAGAACCTACAGTCCGTATTTAACAAGCAGCGGTCATCAGACCAGTGCTTCCCTAACCTTTTGCCACCTCTTAGATTGCGAATTTCAATCTCCCCCGGTTGGACGAGATAGCTCCTGCCCCCGCGTGATTGGCTGTGCAAGGGCAGGGGGTGGGATTGCACGGGTGCGTAAAATAGCGCTCCTGTGCAATGCTGAATTCCGGCAGCAACCCTGTCCGCCGCAGCTTGATAAATCGATCCCTAAGTGCTTTCCACCTTGGCAAGGGGCCTTTCAACAAAGTAAGCCTGGACTTCACTCTTACATAAAAAATATCTTGAATATCTATATGCAATGGTAAATAACAAGCTATAAGGTTAGGGAAAAAAGTCTGCTATAAAAATAACAGATATATACATAGAGGTTGAATCTGGTACATATCACAATGTATTAAAAATATAAAAAAACTATTTAAACAAAAAGCCAAAAGTGCTAAGGACTTTATATCAATAACAGGACAAAGCCTTACACATTTATCTATACAGTACATATAATATGAAATAGCAAGCAATCTGCTAATAACTGTGCAACCAGATAACAGTGCACATCAATCCCATCAATCTAGTGCTAGGTGTAAATAATATTTCTATTTCTGGGTTCTACATAAGCCAGGAGTAGTTGTAAACCTACACTGTCCTGAAAAAGTGAAAAGTTAAAGGGACAGTATACTATAAAATTGTTTTTCCCTTAATGTGTTTCCAATTACTTTTTTTACCAGCTGCAGAGTATAAAATGTATGATATTTGCTTTTTTAAGGTTTGTGTATATGAATGAGCTAATGTGTTTTGAAGCCACAACCTAATAATATGGGTTGAGCTTGTAGGTATAATCAGATCAGATTACTTGATCACATTGTGTACATATACTGTACCTGTACCTGCTTCTTTATCTTATATCTGTCCATAAACCAATCACCAATACTTGGAGAGAACAATGGAAAAACATATATTATGCTTACTAGATAATTTTGTTTCCTTCTGTATAAGGAGAGTCCACGGCATCATTCCTTACTGTTGGGAAATACTGAACCGGGCCACCAGGAGATGGCAAACACACCCCAGCCAAAGGCTTAAATACCTCTCCCACTTCCCCCATCCTCTAGTCCAGTGTTTTTCAACCAGTGTGCCGTGGCACACTAGTGTGCCGTGAGAGATCCTCAGGTGTGCCGAGGCAGACTGACAACAGTGTGACATATTTTTTAAATTTTGTTTGATATATATATATATATATAGATATAGATAGATAGATAGATATAGATAGATATAGATAGATATAGATAGATAGATATAGATAGATATAGATAGATATAGATAAATATATATATATATATATATATATATATATATATATGTGTATATATACATATATTGTATTAGGCTACAATGTGTGATTTTGTAAAATTTTGGGATGGTGGTGTGCCACAGGATTTTTTAATGTAAAAAAGTGTGCCACGGCAAAAAAAAGGTTGAAAATCACTGCTCTAGTCATTCTGCCGAGGGAACAAGGAACAGAAGGAGAAACATCAGGGTATAAATGGTGCCAGAAGAGAATTATAATTTAGAGGGCCGCCCATCAGAGAACACGGGAGGGGGCAGTGGACTCTCCTTATACAGAAGGAAACAAAATTATCTGGTAAGCATAATTTATGTTTTCCTTCTTAATATAAGGAGAGTCCACGGCATCATTCCTTACTGTTGGGAAACGTATACCCAAGCTCTAGAGGACACTGAATGATAAATGGGAGGGACAAAAAGAGAGGCTGACCGTAATCTGAGGGCACCACAGCCTGCAAAACCTCTCTCCCAAAGGTTGCTTCCGCTAAAGCAAAAACATCAAACTTGTAAAATTTAGAAAAAAGTATGTAAGGAGGACCAGGTAGCCGCCTTACAAATCTGATCCATAGAGGCCTTGTTCTTAAAGACCCAAGAGGAAGCCACTGCTCTAGTAGAATGAGCCGTAATTCTCTGAGGTGGCCTATGTCCCGCTGTCTCATAAGCTAAGCGGATAACACTCCTCAACCAAAAAGATAAGGAAGTCGAAGAAACGTTCTGACCCTTACGCTTCCCAGAATAGGTAACAAACAAGGAAGAAGTTTGTCTAAAATCCTTAGTAGCCTGAAGATAGAACTTCAAGGCGCGAACCACGTCCAAATTATGAAGCAAACGTTCCTTCGAAGAAGAAGGATCAGGACACAAGGAAGGAACCACAATCTCTTGATTGATGTTGCGGTCTGACACGACCTTAGGAAGAAACCCTAACTTAGTACGTAGGACAGCCTTATCAGAATGGAACACCAGATAAGGAGGCTCACATTGCAAAGCGACAATTTCAGACACACTGCGTAGAAGCAATAGCTAGTAGGAAAAGAACCTTCCAGGACAACAACTTAATGTCAATTTCATGCATAGGCTCAAACGGAGCCTGCTGCAAAACCTTAAGAACAAGATTCAGACTCCAAAGAGGAGCCTTAGATCTGAACACAGGTCTGATCCTAGTCAGAGCCTTAACAAAGGACTGTACATCAGGAAGCTCTGAGAGCCTCCTGTGCAGTAAAACAGACAGTGTCGAAATCTGTCCCCTCAGGGAACTGGCAGAAAGACCCTTCTCCAGTCCATTCTGGAGAAACGATAGGATCCTGGCCACCTTAACTTTATGCCAGGGGAATCCACGCTCTTCACACCAGAATAAATAGGTTCTCCATACCTTATGATAGATGCAAAGAGTAACCGGCTTACAAGTTTGAATGAGAGTATCAATAACTCTCTTAGTAAAACCTCTCTTGGCTAGGACTAAGCATTCAATCTCCACACAGTCAGCCTCAGATCCCTGCGACAAGGTAACTTCCATGGAGGAGAAGATGACATCCCAACCAGATCCGAACCACGTCCGCGACCACGATGGAGCAATCAGTATCACTGATGCCTGCTCCTGCTTGATGTGGGCCATAACATGAGGAAGGAGTTGTAACGGCGGGAAAAAGGTAAATTAGATTGAAGCTCCAAGGCACCGCTAATGCATCTATTAGCTTCGCCTGAGGATCCCTGGACCTCGACCCTTATCTGGGTAGCTTGGTATTGAGACGAGGTGCCATGAGATTTATCTCCGGCGTCCTCCACCTGTTGCATATCTCCACAAACACTTTGGGATGGAGAGACCATTCCCCCGGATGAAAAGATTGTCTGCTGAGAAAATCCGCTTCCCAGTTGTCCACACTCGGAATGTGGATTGTTGACAGCAAACAGCTGTGGGTCTCCACCCACTCCAGAATACGAGATACTTCCCTCATTGCTAGGGAGCTTCTCGTCCCCCCGATGGCTGATGTAAGCCACCGAGGTTATATTGTCTGATTAGAATTTGATAAACCAGGACAAACCCAGAAGGGGCCAAGTCTTCAGAGCATTGAAGATTGCTTGAAGTTCCAGAATGTTGATCGGGAGGGAGCATTCCTCCTGAGACCACAGGCCCTGTGTGTCTTCTTGGCACCCCAAACAGCTCCCTATCCCGATAGTCTCGCGTCCATAGTTACAATCTCCCAGGATGGTCTTAGAAAGGTAGTCCCTCGGGACAGATGATCTGGATAGTGCCACCAAGAGAGCGATTCTCTCGACCGGCTGTCCAGAGAAATCTATAGAGAAAGATCTGAATGATAGCCGTTCCACTGCCTCAGCATGCACAGTTGCAACGGTCTGAGACGGAACCTGGCAAAGGGAATGATGTCCATGCTGGATACCATGAGACCAATTACCTCCATACACTGAGCCACAGATGGCCTTAAGAGGGCAAGACATGCTAAAGCTAGCTTGCAACGTCTCTGGTCTGTTAGAAATATCCTCATGGATATGGAGTCTATTACAGTACCCAGGAATTCTACCCTGGTGCCTGGAATAAGAACTATTTTCTAAGTTTATCTTCCATTTATGAGATCGAAGAAGAGAGAGAAGAGATACCGAATGGTCCTCCGCCACACAAAAAGATGGAGCTTGTACCAGAATATCATCCAAGTAGGGAGCTACTGCTATACCCCGGGTTCTGGCAACAGCTAGAAGAGCCCCTAGAACCTTTGTGAAAATCCTTGGGGCAGTAGCTAGACCAAACGGAAGTGCAATGAACTGGAACTGCTGGACCAGGAACGCAAACCTTAGGAAATGGAAGTGATCATTGTGGATTGGAATGTGAAGGTAAGCATCCTTCAGATCTAAAGTGGTCATGAACTAAGGGAAAGATGGACCTAATTGTCTCCATCTTGAATGAGGGGACATTTAGAAATTTGTTTAAGCACTTTAGGTCCAGAATCGGGCGGAAAGTTCCCTCCTTCTTTGGGACCAAGAACAGGTTTGAATAGTATCCCAAACTTCTTTCTGCGATAGGCACTGGGACAATGACCCCTAAAGAGGACAGATCCTGCACGCACCCCAGAAAAACTTCCCTCTTTTCTGGTTTGGAAGACAGGCTTCAGAGGAGAAATCTGCCCTTGGGTGGATGAGATTTGAAACCTATCTTGTATCCCCTGAGCTATGACCTCCAGGACCCATGGATCCTGCACGTCCCTGAACCAAGCATTTGAAAACAGCGACAGTCTGCCCCCTACATGATCCAGCACCGGATCAGGGGCCGCCCCTTCATGCTGACTTAGTCTTGGCGGGCTTCTTGCTCTGCTTGGATTTATTCCAGTATTGAGCCGGCTTCCAAGTACTCTTGGTTTGCTCAGGCTTAGAGGAGAACTGCTGTCATTGGGATTTCTCAGAACGAAAGGAACAAAAATTAGAGCCTTGTCCCTTAGACTTGTTCTTTTTATCCTGCGGTAGGAAGGCACCCTTGCCCCCTGTAACCATGGAGATAATGGAGTCCAGGCCTAGACCAAATAAAATCTTTACCTTAAAAGGAAGGGAAAGAAGTCTAGACTTAACCGCAGACCAGGACTTCAGCCTGCACTTAAAAAAGTCAGAAACCTTAGCATTGAAGTGAATAATCTGCATGTTTGCAAAACAGATAAATGAATGAGCAATTCTCAAGGCTTTAATTACTTCCTGGATAATATTGAGGGGCCCCTCCACCTCTATCAATTCCGCTAAGGAACCAGTAGGCCGCAGTTCCAGCAACAGAGGAAACAGCTGCTGCCGGTTGAAACAAGTATCCAGTATGTTGAAACATTTTTCTTAGAAAAAAGCTTCCATCTTCTTATCCATTGGCTCTCTGAATGACATGCTATCCTCCAGAGGGATAGTAGTAGGTTTGGACAGCGTGGAGATAGCCCCATATACCTTAGGGACAGAACCCCACAACTTGAGAGTCCGGGACCGGGAATAATTTCTTAAAGGAAGACGAAGGGGAAAAGGAAGATTCAATTCTATCCCACTCATTTTTAATAATGTTCGCTATTTTTACAGGTACAGAAAAAAGAAAATTTATGCTTACCTGATAAATTTGTTTCTTTTTAGACACGATGAGTCCACGGATCATCATCCTTACTTGTGGGATATCACCTCCTGGTCAGCAGAAGGAGGCAAAGAGTACCACAGCAGAGCTGTTAAATAGCTCCTCCCTTCCCTCCCACTCCAGTCATTCGACCGAAGTTAGGAAGAGAAAGGAAAAGTCAAGGTGCAGAGGTGTCTGAAGTTTCCAAAAATTAACAACCTGTCTTAAAAGAACAGGGTGGGCCGTGGACTCATCGTGTCTAAAAAGAAACAAATTTATCAGGTAAGCATACATTTTCTTTTCTTTTTAAAGACACAATGAGTCCACGGATTATCATCCTTACTTGTGGGATACAATACCAAAGCTAGAGTACACGGATGATAAGGTTGAAGAACCTTTCTCCCAAAAGCAGCCTCAGCCGAGGCAAAAGTATAACATTTGTAAAATTTAGAAAAAAAGTGTGAAGAGAAGACCAAGTTGCAGCCTTGCAAATCTGTTCTACAGAAGCTTCATTTTTGAATGCCAATGAAGAAGCAACAGCCCTAGTGGAATGAGCCGTAGCTCTTTCCGGAGGCTGCTTTCCAGCAGCCTCATATGCAAAGCGGATGATACTCTTCAACCAAAAAGAAAGAGAGGTAGCCGTAGCTTTCTGACCCATACGTTTTCCAGAGAAAATTACAAACAGAGAAGAAGACTGACGAAAGTCTTTAGTTGTTTGTAAGTAAAACTTTAAAGCACGGACTATGTCCAAATTGTGCAGAAGACGTTCCTACTGGGAAGAAGGATTAGGACACAAGAAAGGAACAACAATCTCCTGATTAATGTTCCTGTCTGAAACAACCTTAGGAAGGAACCCTAGTTTAGTACGTAAAACTACCTTATCCGAATGGAAAATAAGGTAAGGCGAATTGTATTGCAACGCGAAAGCTCAGACACTCTTCGAGCTGAAGAAATAGAAACAAGAAATAAAACTTTCCAAGATAACAACTTAATATCTAAGGAATGCATAGGCTCAAATGGAGCCCCTTGAAGAACTTTAAGAACTAAATTCAGACTCCATGGAGGAGTAACAGGTTTGAACACAGGCCTGACAAAAAGATTGAACATCTGGGACATCTGCCAGACGTTTGTGTAACAAAATAGATAAGGCAGAGATCTGACCCTTTAGGAAACCTCACTTTACCTCTTCCTATCACTAACGTAGGCAAAGAGAATGACTGGAGTGGGAGGGAAGGGAGGAGCTATTTAACAGCTCTGCTGTGGTGCTCTTTGCCTCCTCCTGCTGACCAGGAGGTGATATCCCACAAGTAAGGATGATGATCCGTGGACTCATCGTGTCTTTAAAAAGAAAGTTAACAGCACAACCCTGTCCTCGTAAACTCTGTCTAATTTAGGAATTATAGGTTCATCAGGCAGCTTGGTCTCTGGGACCTCTAATGTATACAGATGCGCGCCCCTCTCCGCCTCAGCTTTGATATATCTAGCCCTAACAAGTTATTCAACTTGTGGTTAGTTTCTGAGAGTGCGCTTCTTTCTATGGATATCATGAATATTTGCCTATCCTGAGTGGACTAGTAACTTCTTTTCAGAATAGTAAACATAAGTGATATGTTTCTGCTCTGTACTAGTGTGTGCAGGGCCGCCACTAGAAATTTTGCGGCCCCTGACTTAACCATTGATCAGGAAACCCCCCCTCCTTTGACTTGTGCAATTTTTGACCAAGTGACTAAAACGTATATGCACTTTATTCTTAAGTGTCTATTTAAACTTGGAAAAGTTGTAAAGGTAGTAACATACACGGAAACACACACTCACACATAAGGATTCACATATAGACACTCTAGCAGACACGCAAAGAAACTCAGACACAGACACCCAAACAGACACTCAGCACTTGTTTACATTGACCTGACAAGTAATGAGGTAAACTACAGTTTTGTAAAAAAAAAAGGAGATTTAGAAAACAAAATATGGAGTTCTGATTATCTTTTTATAAAGGAAGATGCCAAATAAATGATGACAACAGCATGCAGTGGCTGAAAGGGAGGGCCCTGAACTGCCTAAACAATAATTTAAAGGTTAAATGGTAGATTAGTGACTTCCGGAAAGGTCTCATTAGTCTCAAAGTCTGTAGAAAGATGTGAATAATCAATAGTAAGGTCAAAATGTCCTAAAAAGGAACAGACAATGGACACACACACACAAACTCAAATTTGCACATACACCCAAGGAAACGCCAACAGAGACAGCCTCAGAAAACACACAAAGACATACACACACAGAGAGACAACCAAATGAAACACAGAAATACATACATACAAACACCCTGACTGAGACATCCACAGAAAACACACAAAGACATACACACACCCTCACAGAGACACCCACAGAAAATACACACCCTCACAGAGACATCCACAGAAAACACAGACATACATACACACACACACCCTCACAGAGACATCCACAGAAAACACAGACATACACACCCACCCTCACAGAGGCATCCAGAGAAAATACACAAAGACAAACACATGCCCACCCTTACAGAGACACCCATAGAAAAAGCTCAAAGACATATGCACACACCCTCACAGACATCCACAGAAAATGCACAGACATACACACCCACCCTCACAGAGATACCAACAGAAAAAAATACATACACACTCAGAGACACAATCCAAAGCACAAAGACATAAACACAAACACCCACAGAAACACTCACAGGAGGAAACATTTATGCACCTTCCATCCCCTAAATCAACAGTGTGTGACATGCATGATAAAATAAATGCAGAAATTAAGAGATCACTTTTTAAAGAATCATATTTGTAAATGTGCAAACAAAAATAATTCTGTGAATTCAAAATTGTACATTAATGATCTGGGTAGATGGCTAGATGAAGAAAAGTACTTTTAGAACGTTGACATATGTTTGATATTTTCCCCATTTTCCCCAACCAAGAGCAACACTTCAAATATAGTGTACAAATGTTCCCATCTGTCAGCTGTACTTCTGGATTTTGAAAATGCTGTACTCTATATGGTCTTGGTGGAACCATAAGCTGTGGTACTCATACCATTAGATCTGGTTAAATGCAGGATTTAAGCTTGTTGGTATGCATTTCAAAATTAAGTCAGCTGTAGTGTAAACTGAACAGTTTTAAGTTAACCTATCTCATTTCAAACACTAAGCAATCTTAGTCTGAGAGTATAACATGTTATGCGGATGTAAAAATCTTAGATAAAATGCCTCCTTGTATCTGGAAAGTCCTTGCATAAAGGGGCAGTAAACTGGAATGTAATATATATCATTTGTGTATTGAGGAGGAAACATTTCTGCATGGTTTTAAATATAGAATTTCTACAGCATTGCCAAATAATCATAAATACACTGCTGCTAAAAAATTTGTTTTTATGGACCCCTGGCCTCACCATACAACTACTACCACACTGAAGTTACAATCTTAAATTGCACAAAGAAATAAAAAACATTTGCAAAGTAATTCCTACCTCCTCTGGAAATGAAAGTGATCAGCCGACTGACTCAGGCACACACTGTACAAACAAAGTGCCAAGTCTGTCTCACAATGTGCATAGTGGTTTAGTGCGCACTCAGAAATCCTCTCAAATGCTAATACTTTACTCTTTGTAATAACATTTCCCATGCTCAATTAGCACTCTGATGTAGTACCCACTGGTGGCTGCCACAATTTAAAAAAAAAAATAAATAAATAAAAAAAAATATTTTTTTTAGTTTTTGCCTCATGGGGCCCCCCTAGCCCATTGGGCCCCTGACAGGAGTCACCCCTGTCACCCCCTGATGGCGGCCCTGAGTGTGTGTATATATATATATATATATATATATATAAATAAATATATAAATAAGCATACAGTGCTTTATTGTGAACGAAAATGTTCTGGAACTCAAAAAAAGGGTGCTGGTTCTCATAGATTATTGATTGATATATTGTGCTCAGTAACTTTGAGAAAATAAGAGAGACAACGTTATTTAAAATGCCCTTTTGTGAAAACTAGAGTATTTATATGATTACAAATATTACTTTTTATGAGATGGCAGGCACACACACACTACTGTACATACATACACTATATATATATATATATATATATATATATATATACACATACGCATACACACACACACACACACACACATACATACATATATACACACATACATTTCTAGATAGGCAATAACTATATAACCAGCTGTCCTGTGTGTACAGTACATGGCACAGAGTCTTCCTGAAATGAGTGGGGCGAAGTGAGCACCTACTCCAAATGTATATGCTTAAGCTAGTCATGTCATATAATGTAATGTAAAATGTGTGTGTGTGCACGTGTATACACACAGACACCGTCAAAGGAGTGCCCCAAAACTTTACAACTTGGAATAACTAACAAGTGATGTAATAATTGTAATTGTTAGCTACAAATACGTTTTGTTAACAACCATACCTGCATTGAAATGTCTGACATTTTTCCTGGAAATGCCACTCTAATAACAAACCACAAGGTTTTGGAAATGTAGAAAGGCACTGGCAACTAAGCAAAAAACAAACCTAGCAGAAGAAAGGAAAAGAGAATTGTTAGTCTTTTTTTTTTTTTTTTTTTAAACATACAGAATTGAGAAATAGACAAACATGAAAACTTTTTGGGTTTCAGAGAATACAATTTTCAGATTTACTGCTAATTATCAAATTTGCTTCACTCTCTTGGTAATCCTTTGTTGAAGGAGCGCAATGCTCTACTTTGGTCTAGCTGAACACAGTGTGACAAGCTGCTAGCTCACAGTAGGGCATTGCTTCTGAGCCGATCTATGTATGCTTTTTCAACAAGACAAGTAATACCAAGAGAATTAAGCAAATTAGATAAGAGA
The DNA here is from genome assembly GCF_027579735.1 of Bombina bombina. Classification (NCBI taxonomy): domain Eukaryota; kingdom Metazoa; phylum Chordata; class Amphibia; order Anura; family Bombinatoridae; genus Bombina; species Bombina bombina. The sequence goes on from NC_069506.1 coordinate 131,709,470, forward strand.
AGTCAGTTGGAAAATTGTTTAAAAATTGCATGTTCTTTCTGAATCATGAAAGTTTAATTTTGACTTTACTGTCCCTTTAATGCCATCGCTCCCCTGCAAATCTATGTACACAGGATCAGCCCATACTAAGTTTCATGACCACAAGAGTCGTCGATTGCCGTCCCCTTATAATAAACTTTAAATTACCTTAAATCATTCACCAATTAAATACACAGACACTTGTTGCTTGGTAAAAATACTGGCCACAGCCTGTTTATTAAATAACAAATTTAAAACACCAAATAAATAACTCTTTAAACCATATACAAATTCCATTAACTCTGAAGATGCTAGCTCCCAAACTTAATTAATTAATCTCCCTTTTCTTGTTGACCAGGCCGTATATAAATTCACCTGGACTTAACTAAGTCCGTTATTTCTTTAAAACCCCAAGCTCCAAGGAACCCCGTGTCCAAGAAGCTACTTAACCTACTCTCCCACCCCGTGGGGAGGTTAACCCATTCACTTATGGCCATAGTCCAATTGCAAACGTGAGGGAACTAGCACCCGCCAAGCTGTGACAAAACATAAAACCATAAACAATGGGAGGGAGGGAGGGAAAACTTCTTGCTGCCATGCAAATTATTTTCTGAAGATATAGTCTTTTCCTGGGACCCACCCCACTCCACCAATTATGGGACTACTCCTCCCATGGGTCAAAAGCCCCCTCCCCCTATGTTCCTTCGTATCTGGGGGCTAGCTTGACCACAAGAGTCGTCGATTGCCGTCCCCTTATAATAAACTTTAAATTACCTTAAATCATTCACCAATTAAATACACAGACACTTGTTGCTTGGTAAAAATACTGGCCACAGCCTGTTTATTAAATAACAAATTTAAAACACCAAATAAATAACTTTAAACCATATACAAATTCCATTAACTCTGAAGATGCTAGCTCCCAAACTTAATTCATTAATCTCCCTTTTCTTGTTGACCAGGCCGTATATAAATTCACCTGGACTTAACTAAGTCCGTTATTTCTTTAAAACCCCAAGCTCCAAGGAACCCAGTGTCCAAGAAGCTACTTAACCTGCTCTCCCACCCCGTGGGGAGGTTAACCCATTCACTTATGGCCATAGTCCAATTGCAAACGTGAGGGAACGAGCACCCGCCAAAGACTGGACTGACTGCCAGGCAGACCAGCCCGCCACCCCTCACGCCAAGGACACCAAATTCTCTTGTAGCCCCAAGAGAAACCGCCTTAAACTTAAAACATTAAGGTGTACTCCAAAATGCAAATTTAATTCACCAGTATCCGCATCCACCAAATCACTGATGCACAACCACCCATTTTACTCCACGCATAAGGCTGCAACCAGCTTGTTCACCACCTTCCCCCTGTTAAGTCTATAATGGGGCCATGCCGCCCACCAACCAATCTCGTAATCATGTCAGACCATACGACAGTTAAACCCTGGACAAGCCCACAAAACCTCTCCAAGCCTCCTTGATCTTACTCACCATGCTTCTCTGAGGCAAGCAACCTAAATCAGTACCTCAGCCTGAACCACGAGTACCCCCATAGACTGGAACAGATCAGTATAATGCACCACCAGCGGCAACCCGCAAACCCATCTAGGTCCCCGTACTCCAAACCCTCCAATAACATTTTACTATCAAAAAACCCTGGCTGAAGCCCTCCTTCTCAAATGAAGCCACACACCGGGACCAATGATTGAAAAATTGGACCACTACCCACATGTGTACCAGACCCCCAACCATGTGAACAGAACAACCATAAACAAATTAAACACCCAAAATTTAGGCACCCCCAACAAAGAAGACACCAAACCCAATACAGCAGCTTCCGTGGCTGCACAAATTTTCGAGGCAAGTGAACACTTGCGAGACCATGGACACCACATACCCATAACCCAGCCCCCCATGGGGCCATATATTATGGCTGACAACCCACAGGAGTACCATCCTCCACAACCCTTGAAGCAAAAAACCCAAACACATGCATTGCGCCATCTCTAAAGCCCTGAACTGAAATCAATCCTTCCCCTTTTGCTAAAATTTTCGCAAAGGCCGACCACGTTTCCGCGCTATGTCAAACCTCACCAAGTGGGCTGAACATCCATACCAAGGTACCCCATCCACACTGGAATGGTCTCCCCACTATGTTTGCCCATGGCGCGCACTCCTGGTAGCAATGCCATAGAAAAACATGAAAGGCATTGGCCAGTGAGTTATGAACCCCAGAAATGTGTTTCGCTCTTACGAATGCATGGAAACACAGGCATTGCCAACCAAATGGCCTTAACAATGCAATGACCGTGGAATTAGGGGTGAGGGGCATATAATATGTCAACTGCTGAAACCACCCCCTGTAGTCAGTGTGGACAACACTGACCCGTTTACAAACAAATCTGCCCACACAAAACGTGGCCACCAGCACTGTAATAACTCCAGAAAGACTAAGTCATTACCCATTCTACCTCCTTCCATTTTGCTGGTCATTCAGGTTCTCACTGAACCGCACCAACACCTACCCTTCCAGCCGTTCAGTCCCCCACTCTTCCCAAGAAATCTGGGCACCTGAGTCATTGCAGACCTGTTAAAATAAAGATAAAAAAGCCCAAATTAGGTCATCGTTCAACATAATTTAAAGACTAATAAAATGATGAGGCTGCTTCCACTCGGCCACGGCCAATGACAAAAAAAAAAAAAAAAAAGCAGAATTCTCCTGCCCTGGATAATGCGGCGTGAAATTTTTTGCTTCCCAATAAAACTTCAAAGTCCAGAGCTAAACCCTAGCATACTCCCTGGAGGACCTTATCTCCTTCTGCAAGTCCACCTTTGATCCCAGTGCTCTGCACTCTCTTCCAACAGACACAATAGTAACACTAAGAAAATAATCACAGATGGCAGGCCTTCCGACTTATTAAATGCTAGGTACCCCATAATCCACAGCCATTCTATAAAATTATCCCTGATGCGTAAACAGGTAAGGGTATTGGCAGGCCAGGCAAACAGAAAGCCGTACAGTATAAAAAAATTAAATTTGCTCCTTTAGGGCCTATTTACGTAAATGAACCACTGGTTCCATGCATTAAAGCCACAACCTACCAAAATTGGGTTGAGCTTGTATGTATAATCAGATCTCATTACTGTATCACATTGTGTACATATACATGTGTCTTTATCTTATATCTGTAGGTATAATCAGATCTCATTACTTTATCACATTGTGTACATATACATGCTTCTTTATCTTATATCTGTCCATAAACTAATCACCAATACTTGTAAAGAACAATGTGAAATTAACATATTATCACCTTATCCTTCTATACCCCACAGGGAGTGTACTGTCCACTACAGGCTATGTTAACACAGCTTGGACTTGATGCCAAAACTTTAAGGATGGGTTGGGATACCACAGGGTAAATACCCGTTTACATTTGCCGATATAAGGTAATGTAAATACTTGTAAACAATTCAATACATTCCATTAGGCAGAGTGGATCATTAGGAAGACATTATAGGTGGGAAACACATTGAGTAAACTGTCCCTTCAAGATAAAAAAGCATGGAAAATACCACCAATAGGATCGGACCCGGACCTGGAAATCTCCTAACCAGAGAGAGTAAAACGATTAAATTATTGATCTCAAAACCGTAAAACCATAGTAGTTGCAATGCAAGATCTAAGTTCCCCCCGTAATAGAGCAATATTAAAATTATCATACGCATATACAGGCAGTCCCCGGGTTACGTACAAGATAGGGACTTTAGGTTTGTTCTTAAGTTGAATTTGTATGTAAGTTGGAACAGGCACTTTTTTTAGGTGAAACTCTAGCCAAACATTTTTTTTTTGTTTTGGATAGCATAGGATAAAGTTTGTTTTGCTATCTGTACCCCTGTTCAGAAAATTTCACATCACTTTCTGTCCTTGTGACAATTGGATTTTCAGTATTTTGGATTATCCTGTAAAGAAGGATTGTCGATAAAGCTCTATTTTCTCTGTATGTAAGTACGAGTTGTACTTAAGTCGGATGTCTGTAACCCGAGGACTGCCTGTATATATATAGTATATTGTTTTTTACCTCATCAGGTATAAGCAAAGCAGCCACAGAGTTTGCAGCGCTATAAAGCTAGGCTGCAAACAAGGTAACATTTATAGCGATCAAACGGGTAGATGGCTCACCCAAATTTTTTACCGCTGTAGTCTGCTCTTAGGAAGGCGATTTACCAACCGCTGAAAATTCAGCCACGTATGCCAACGAACTGCAAAGATGCAGACACGGATTCGAACTCACAACCTTGTATTACAGAACCATCGCCGACAGCGCTGCGACTCTGTTATGAAAAGGATAGTCATATTTGCGCTCCCATACAACAGTATAAATGATGGAATATCCACCATACATGACATAAATCCCTCAGAGGAATACAAGTGGGAAAAACCTTAAAAGGATAATTTTCCAACAACAAATAATGGTACGGACCACATATACAATGTATATATTGAATACAATAAATCATAGGAATATATGTATGACAGCACATACGCACATAATATATATCCTCCGTAGGCAACAAAACATGTAAAAAAAAAAAAACCATAACGGGGCCGACTACACCGTAACTTCCATTATTTAAAAAACTAGAAATTCCCTTACATGTTCCCCATATTTACATAACCAACAGTTATATTAAAACTTGTTAGCTCAGTGATTACCTCGTATCAAGGCCTCTGCAGACTGCTCCCGTATCACAGTGCTGTGACAGACATGCAGTTTAGCCAATCAGTGCAGACTCCTAAATAATTCCAAGGGAGTGAGCACAATGTTATCTATGTGACCACATGAACTAGCACTGTCTAACTGTGAAAACATTTCAAAATGCTTTGAGCTCAGAGGCGGTTATACAGTTCAAAAATCAGTCTGAGCCTACCCAAGTTTATCTTTTCAAAATAAATAAAAATACCAACAAGGGAACAAGAAAATTTAATAAGAAAAGTCAATTAAAAAGTTGTTTAAAATGAAATGCCCCATGAATCACAGAAATTAAATATTGACTATAGACTGTACCTAAAAGAAAATTAGATGCAGAATACAGTTAACTGCCACTAGATGGCAGACAAAACAAAGGAAGCCGAGGAAATAAGAGCAAACCCCAATCTAATCTTTTAAGGCAGAGCAGAGTGTAACCATCACAGCAGAGAATAAGTACTAACAAACATACCTAACATGAATATCCCCTATGTCACCAAACTTTACCATGAGGAGAGAAACACCACCCCCTTATGAATATAGAAAAAACTTCCATATCGTTTAGTGAACCCCAAGAAGGAATATCCACTATATTCCCCTATTCTGCACAGATATACCATTTTTTATGCAACTACTTGACAGGCTCTGCAAATGTAATGCCCTAGGCTCGCCACTGATCTGAAAGGGAGCTATATTGCGCCAAAAGACCAATGGCGGGAAATTTAACCCCATCAAAGTCAGATCTAACATAGAGCCCTCACTTAGAGTAATAAGTATAAAAATCTTGGACATGTATTAAGGCGAAGTTTAACGATTACTTTAAAATCAGTAAAGTTATACAGTACAATGCTCACCCACATAAGTGCAGGAATCCGGATCAAACCTAATAGTCTCAATATAATCACTGTAGTGACCGTGATAAGTCTGCACGCCACCTGAGAATGTAAGGGACATGTCCGTACCCAAAGTGTCACCCTAAAGTCCAAAGGACCAAACACTCTAAGGGAAAAAGATTTCAAGTAATTTTTTGTTACCTGAACTGCAGGAAATAAATAATGAGCTGCTGCCTCATTTAAAATTGCAGATACTCGTGTTCACTATAACTCCAGCCCAACAAAACTTTCTACGGCCAATACACAAACATATTCCAATTCGCTAATGTGTTTTAAGAAATTAATTTATGCCTGCTAGTATGAGGTAAATCCCCCCACACGTACTTTAAGCATAGTGCATAAAACACAAAATATGAACCGTCTGGCAGAAAATTAACCACATGTATTAAATAATAGCACCGTAACACAACTGGTATCAAGAATCTACATCACCGCTTCATGGGACACATGCCAAAAGTACCAATGCACCCACCGACGTCTCAGCAGCATCTGCAGTTCCATGTCACCCGGAGCTTTCAACTGCACTGGTGCAGCACCCTAGCGATGCGGGTCAGACCTCCACCAATAGTACACTGCAAATCAATGCTCTAATAAGGCTCCGACATACCTAAATTGTGGGGGGGGGGGGGCCCAAAAATGCCTAGACCCTCTACGAAGAAGGAACAAACAACCACATTTGGAGCTCCACAGCGGGGCAGGCACACATCTCAGGCAAGACAGAAAAACTTCTTGCTGCCATGCAAATTATTTTCTGAAGATGGCTGTGCCACACTTCCTTATATAGTCTTTTCCTGGGACCCACCCCACTCCACCAATTATGGGACTACTCCTCCCATGGGTCAAAAGCCCCCTCCTCCTATGTTCCTTCGTATCCGGGGGCTAGCTAGAAGATCAATAATTATAAGATTGTTTGGAGTGGAATAGATCTGCACAAGGACCTAAGTGCGAGGAGGAAGGGGCAAGCATTAAAAATATAATGTTATTGTTTTAGTTAAATAAAACTACTTAAATTGTTATTATTAAAGGTAATGGATATTTCTCTCATTTCAATAAAGTACATCTAAAAAGTTGACAGCCCTTTGTCTACACAACATTATGTAACTCACATGTAAATAAGCTACTACTAAGGTCATGTAAATGTGTTTAATGTATTTTGAGTTTATGCACTTACTAAAGAGCAGGGTTCGACAAATGCCCGACATTATTAATATGATTTGGAATTTCCACAGTGGAGTAGAACAGCCCTGCTTTTTTGGTTACACCAGCTGGAATCCAAATTAGTAGCAATATCTGTAAAAAAAAAATGGGATGTCAGTGGAAGTTATTGCATACACCAATAGGACATAAAGATGAAACGCAAACACATATACAGTTACATGAAAATCGAAACAAAACTGCAATACTTTTGTTCTTTTTCAACCCTTTCCTGCCGGGGTTAAAGTGTCTACATCTGAACAACTGTTCCGATGTAAACAATTTGAAATCTCGCGATCGTGCATGTGATCACGAGATTTCAATGATGGGATTGCTTCAGCGAAGCATCCCTATGATGCTAGACACTCCCTCCAGACCGCAATCCCATCAGGGAAGCGCCAGTGGCTGCAGGAAAGCCACCCGGTTAGGACGTTGTATTCCGTCCATCGGCGTTAAAGCCCAGAAAAAATTTGGACGGAATAAAACGTAACGGCGTTAAAAGGTTAACATAAATGTATCTCACATTAAAACACAAACATAGAATTTGAAAATAAATAAGGACTAACCATATTACTTGTTATGCAGTTCCTTGTTCCTTACCACATCTTTTGGAAGTTTCGTCCATAAATTCTCCACCCTTTCGGTAAAAAAATACTTCCTCACATTTCTTCTGAATCTGCTACCCTCTAACTTTAGATTGTGACCACTTGTTTTGGTATTTATGTTTTGGTGGAAAATGCTTTCAGCTTCCACTTTATTAAGTTATTTTGATATATTTGATTAGAGCTGCAACAGCTAATCGTCATAATCAATAATCGTTTATGAAAATAGTTGTCAACGAATCTCATAATCGATTAATCGATTAGTTGGTTTGCAATTAGTTGTTCTGTGTACAACACCAGCTGCTTCACTCCAATGAACTCCTGCATATGGTATTGTGTTTTATGGTTATGTCCTTAGCCTAAAGGACGTCTACTTTTCACTTTTTCAGGACAGTATAAGTTTACAACTACCCCTGGCTTATGTGCAACCCAGATATAATAGTCATCATTTGGATTGTTTATATTAAATCTGGTGATTTGGAACTATGCTTTTCATGATATAGTGCCAAGCTTGTTGTTTACACCTTGCCCCTAGATTGATGGGAGTTATTTAAATTGATGTGCACTATTATCTGTTTGCACAATTATTAGCGTATTGCTTGCTATTGCTGATTATATGTACTGTATAAATAAATGTGTAAGGCTTTGTCCTGTTATTGATATACAGTCCTTAGCGCTTTTGATCTTGTTTTTTATATTTTTAATAAATTGTGATAATATGTACCAGATTCAACCTTTATAAGTATATATTCGTTATTTTTAGAGCGGACTAGCTATTTCCCCTAACCTTATAGCTGGTTATTTACCATTGCATATAGATATTCAAGATATTTTTTATGTTAGAATGAAGTCAAGGGTTACTTTATTGAGAGGCCCCTTGCCAAGGTAGAAAACACTTAGCATTGGTGAAGAGCTAACAAAGATAAATATCCCACTTTGGTGAAATTGGTAAAACCCTACCTATACACCTCAACAGCCTTTTCTCTGCTGCAGGAAATATAGCTGCAAACAGAGAACCAGCCTTAGCCAGAAGCATGTGGACATGTTGAGATTTTTGCATTTCAATGCAAAGTTTCTGAAAGAGTGAATAACAGAATGTTATTAACAGTGATAGTCTAACTCTTTCTAGTTCTACCTCTTTTCAAACAGTTTGTGGTTTTGTTTTGTTTGATTATAAAACTGTGCTCTGCTGCTTAAAAATTGAAGAAACAGTTGTGTTAATGTAAAGTTTTAGTCTGAAGTTTATATTTGTAACACTCATTATGTGGATTTTATTTAAAACATAGAAAACTATTATTGATTCTCTTTTTATCCGATTAGTCGATTAATCGAAAAAATAATCGGCCGATTAATCGATTATGAAAATAATCGTTAGTTGCAGCCCTATATTTGATCTAACAATGTATAGTTCAGAGGAGAGAAGGGAAAGAGGTGACACGATAGAAACTTTCAGAGTCTTTCTTTGCAAGTTTCATATTTTAGACCATGTATTGGTTTAGTAGCTCTCCTTTGGAAGTTTCTAGTTATTTATATCCTTCTGGAGATAAAGGTTTCCAGAACAGAGACCATATCCAGGATGGGATCACGTGGCAGCGCTTTTGGTATTCATTTATGCACAGTGACGTTATATCTGACGTTATCATCAATCGCAGCTCAGGAATCGCTAGCTAAATAATAGTTTCACTTTATTACCTTATAAAAAAGGACAGATTTTTTGGTTTTACACAGGGAAGAAGTCTGCATAAAAAATAATCTTAAAGTGAATGTAAATTTTCACAAATAAAAAAACCCCGTTTTTAAAAAAACGAATAAAAACAGGGGCAATTTCATTCATGAATGTTTACATTGCAGCCGTTTTTTAAAAAAATACTTAACTTTTATTCCTTGCAAGCTTGGAACAACGGAGCAGTGATTCCCCCGCCCCCAGGTCGTCTCTTGTCAGAAATGACTAATCCGGCTTCCTCCAATCACGACGTGGCCTAAGGCAATGTTTGCTCTGGGGGGTGGGGGGAAGCCGTTATTGGAAGAAGCCGGATTCGTCATTTCTGGCGTACGAAGAGAGGACCTGGGGTGGGGGAATTGCTGCTCCGGTGTTCCAAACTTGCAAGGAATAAAAGGTAAGTATTTTTTAAAAAATTGCTGCTATGTAAACTTTCAAGAATGAAAGTGCCCCTGTTTTTAATAGTATTTTTAAAAGCAGGGTACGTCGTTGGTCTTCAACGACCAGTTTGGGTATGACGTATCCTGTACGATGTGTGACATTAAGGGGTTAAACATCAACATTTTTGGTGTTTACTATCCCTTTTAAGGACCATAATAGAGTTATAACATTATTTAAAGGGACAGTCAAGTCAAATTATTTTAAACTTTCCAATTTAATTTTATTACCAATTTTGCTTTGTTCTTTTAGTATGCTTAGTTGAAAGCTAAACCTAGGAGGTTCATATGCTAGTTTCTTAGACCTTGAAGGCCGCCTCTAATCTGAAAGCTTTTTGACAGGTTTTCACCACTAGAGGGCGTTAGTTCATGTGTTTCACATAGATAACATTGAGCTCAGGCACGTGAAGCTCCTAGGAGTCAGCACTCCTGCTAAAAATGCAAGTCTGTCAAAAAAACTGAAATAAGGGGGCAGTTTGCAGAGGCATAGATACAAGGTAATCACAGGTTAAAAGTATATTAATATAACTGTGTTGGTTATGTAAAACTGGGGAATAGGTAAAGGGATTATCTACATTTTTAAACAACAACAATTCTGGTGTTTACTGTCCCTTTAAGACTTTTAACCTGATTGGATAAGCGGTGGATTCTGTTTGAGACCAGCAGTGTTCTGTGTGTCCTGAGCAGTGTTTCTACTGTGTATTTAACCTCTTAAGGACATATGACGGAATTTTTCCGTCATAAAACAATTGAGCAAACTGAAAGCTGTGTTCTTAAAGGGTTAAAAAGCAGGGTCTATAGTCATAAAATCACATGCTCTAACAAATTAGAAAATGTAACTTTTTGACTATTATAGCCATTTAATAGAAATAATTGCAATATGTATTACTCATCATTTTGAAAATGATTTTACCATTAGTTTTTTTTTACTTAAAAGGGATATGAAACCCATTTTTTATTTTACGATTCAGATAGAACATGACATTTTAAGCAACGTTCTAATTTACTCCTATTATCAAGTTTTCTTATTTTTTTTTCTGGTATTTGAAAAAACAGGAATGCAAGCTTAGGAGCTAGACCATTTTTGGTTAAGCACCCTGGGTAGCGTTTGCTGATTGGTGGCTACATTTAGCCACCAATCAGCAAGTGCTACCCAGGTTCTGAACCAAAAATGGACTGGCTCTTAAAGGGACAGTAAACCTCAAAAATAATGTTATATAACTCTGCACATAGTGCAGAATTATATAACATTATATTAGCCAAACTTTGTAAAACATAATATACCCTTTTAATTTTTTTAAAAAACGGCTGTTTTACAGACCCGCTCTCTGTGTTCTTCTGAGCGGGTCTGTTTGTTTCACACAGCGCATCGGGCCAGCTGTATAGTCACAGCCCGGCCTGACCGCGCCATTATACACAGTGCAGCTCGCTCCTGCTGTCAGACAGAGCAGGAGCGAGCTGCACTTAGTGTTATGGCGCGGTCGGGCCGGGCTGTGACTATACAGCTGGCCCGATGCGCTGTGTGAAACAAACAGACCCTCTCAGAAGAGCACAGAGAGCGGGTCTGTAAAACAGCCGTTTTTTAAAAAAAAAAATGAAAGGGTATATTATGTTTTACAAAGTTTGGCTAATATAATGTTATATAATTCTGCACTATGTGCAGAATTATATAACATTATTTGTAAGGTTTACTGACACTTTAAAGGGACATGAAACCCAAAAATGTTCTTTCATTATTCAGATTGAGAATATCATTTTAAGCAACTTTCTAATTTACTTCTATTATGTAATTTGCTTTATTCTATTGGTATCCTTTTTTGAAGAAACACATTGCACATGGATGAGCCCATAACAAGAGGCATATAAATTAAGCCATCAATCAGCAGCTCTTCAGCCTATCTAGGTATCCTTTACAACAAAGGATACCAAAAGAACAAAACAAATTAGATAATAAAAGTAAATTGGAAAGTTGTTTAAAATTAAATATTCTGTCTGAACCATGAAATAAACAATTTGAGTTTTAGGTCCCTTTAAGCTTACATTCCTGTTTTTTCAAATAAAGATACCAAGAGAACAATGAAAATTGATAATAGGAGTAAATTATTAAGTTGCTTAAAATTGCATGCACTATCTGCATCATGAAAGAAAAAAAAAAAGGGCTGCACATCCCTTTAATTTGCGCAAGGTCCATTACTTCCTGCCTCTACAGAAAGGCAAAGTAGCCTTTTGTATTCCTTTGTAGTGTTGCTAGGAGACATTTAATCTAGATGCAATCAGTTTATTGTCCATGTTCAGTAAAAGTCTTTTGCTGCAAAAATGTTTGAGATATATATACATATTTATATATTTTCTTATTTTTGTAACACACTGTGCTTGATGTCATGATTTCAAAGCTCACCATATTATTTGAATGGTGCACACCTCAGCTGTTTGTACGTAAGGAAAAATAACAAGCTTGTAAATAACTCCATAACAGGAATGGTTCATTTTCCTCTTTACAATACAAATCTTTTGAAATATATTGTATGTGTATTTTGTTATAGTCCAAAACAGGGTCATTTTTAGTGTGATAGAATAATATGTAATTATTCAAAGAACTCTCCAGTAAGAAAAAAAAATACAAAAAAATAAACAAACCAGTACCTAATTTTAACAGATGCAGCTAATTCACTAAAACTGAGAACACGGCAGTGAATTTTAAAACGACAGTGAATTTGCACCATAGAATAAAAAGATATTAAAGAGCTGTAGCTCTATTAAAGGGACATTAAATACTGAGATAGTAATACAAAATGTATATATATATATATATATATATATATATATATACACACATACATACATATATACACATATACACACACGCACACATACACACACACATATACAGTTGTGCTCATAAGTTTACATACCCTGGCAGAATTTATGATTTCTTGGCCATTTTTCAGAGAATATGAATGATAACACAAACACTTTTCTTTCACTCATGGTTAGTGTTTGGCTGAAGCCATTTAATATCAATCAAATGTGTTCACTCTTTTTAAATCATAACGACAACAGAAATTACCCAAATGACCCTGATCAAAAGTTTACATACCCTGGTGATTTTGGCCTGATAACATGCACACATGTTGACACAAAGGGGTTTGAATAGCTATTAAAGCTAACCATCCTCACCTGCGATCGGGAAAAGGTAGTAGTTGAACTGTATAAAAAAGGAAAGGGATGTGGAACTCCACGCAAGAGTCACTAGAAAGGGAGGGGGGAAAAAATGAAGACAAAAAAAACAGCCATTTTCCGCCAAAAAAATAATCCACAACCCAAAATAACATAATTTATGTAAGAACTTACCTGATAAATTCATTTCTTTCATATTGGGAAGAGTCCATGAGCTAGTGACATATGGAATTCCTAGAATTTTACAGTTCCTTCAGGATGGTTTGGATAAGGGTTTGTCTGCAAGTTCCTTGAAAGGTCAAATCTCCGCTCTTTCTGTTTTATTTCACAGAAAGATTGCTATACTTCCTGATATTCACTGTTTTGTACAGGCTTTAGTTCGTATTAATCCTGTCATTAAATCATTTCTCCTCCTTGGAGTCTTAATTTGGTTCTGAAGGCCTTACAGGCTCCTCCATTTGAGCCTATGCATTCTTTGGACATTAAACTACTTTCTTGGAAAGTGTTGTTCCTTTTGGCTATCTCTTCTGCTAGAAGAGTTTCTGAGCTATCTGCTCTTTCTTGTGAGTCTCCTTTTCTGATTTTTCATCAGGATAAGGCAGTTTTGCGGACTTCTTTTCAATTTTTACCTAAGGTTGTGAATTCTAACAACATTAGTAGAGAAATTGTTGTCCCTTCCTTATGTCCTAATCCTAAGAATTCTTTGGAGAGATCCTTACATTCTTTGGATGAGGTAAGAGCTTTGAAATATTATGTGGAAGCTACTAAAGATTTCAGGAAGACTTCCAGTCTATTTGTTTTATTTTCTGGTCCTAGGAAAGGTCAGAAGGCTTCTGCTATTTCCTTGGCTTCTTGGTTGAAACTTTTGATTCATCAAGCTTATTTTGAGTCAGGTCAGGTCCTGCCTCAGAGAATTACAGCTCATTTTACTAGATCAGTCTCCACTTCGTGGGCTTTTAAGAATGAAGCTTCAGTTGATCAGATTTGCAAAGCGGCGACTTGGTCCTCTTTGCATACATTTACTAAATTCTACCGTTTTGATGTATTTGCTTTTTTGGAAGCAGTTTTTGGTACAAAAGTTCTTCAGGCAGCTGTTTCAGTTTGATTCTTCTGCTTTTGTTTTAAGATTTTTTTCTTTCAAAAATGAAATAAACTTATTTTTTTGGGTTGTGGATTAATTTTTTCAGCGGAATATGGCTGTTTTTATTTTTATTCCCTCCCTCTCTAGTGACTCTTGAGTGGAAGAATCCACATCTTGGGTATTGATATCCCATATGTCAATAGCTCATGGACTCTTGCCAATTACATGAAAGAAAACATAATTTATGTAAGAACTTACCTGATAAATTCATTTCTTTCATATTGGCAAGAGTCCATGAGGCCCACCCTTTTTATGGTGGTTATGATTTTTTTGTATAAAGCACAATTATTTCCAAATTTCCTTTGTTGATGCTTTCTACTCCTTTCTTTATCACCCCACTGCTTGGCTATTCGTTAAACTGAATTGTGGGTGTGGTGAGAGGTGTATTTATAGGCATTTTGAGGTTTGGGAAACTTTGCCCCCCCTGGTAGGATTGTATATCCCATACGTCACTAGCTCATGGACTCTTGCCAATTACATGAAAGAAAGACATCCAAGGAATTGAGAGTGCAAATCAGTAGTGTTCAAACTCTAATCAAGAAGTGGAAAATGAGGGTTCTGTTGAAACCAAACCACAGTCAGGTAGACCAACTAAAATTTCAGCCAGGAACATTGTTCGGGATGCAAAGACAAACCCACAAATAACTTTCAGTAAAATACAGGACTCTCTGAAAACATGTGGTGTGGCTGTTTCAAGATGCACAATAAGGAAGCTCTTGAAGAAAGATGGTTGCATGGTCGAGTCGCCAGAAGAAAGCCATTACTACGCAAATGCCACAAAGTATCCTGCATACAATACGCCAAACAGCACAGAGACAAGCCTCAAACCTTCTGGCACAAAGTCATTTGGAGTGATGAGACCAAAATTGAGCTTTTTGGCCACAACCATAAACGATACATTTGGAGAGGAGTCAACAAGGCCTATGATGAAAGGTACACCATTCCTACTGTGAAACACGGAGGTGGATCGCTGATGTTTTGGGGATGTGTGAGCTACAAATGCACAGGAAATTTGGTCAGAATTGATGGCAAGATGAATGCAGTATGTTATCAAACAGAACCCCTCATTTTCCACTTCTTGATTAGAGTTTGAACACTGCTGATTTGCATTCTCAATTCCTTGGATATCTTTTTATATACCTTTCATGTTTTATACAGTTCAACTACCTTTTCCCGCAGATCCTTTGACAATTCTTTTGCTTTCCCCATGACGCAGAATCCAGAAACGTCAGTGCAGCACTGGATGAAAGATGCAAGGGTCTGTCAGGAGTCCAGAAACTCATTGACCTTTTATACACACACACTAATTACAAGCAAACATATCACAGGTGAGGATGGTTACCTTTAATAGCTATTCAAACCCCTTTGTGTCAACTTGTGTGCATGTTATCAGGCCAAAATCACCAGGGTATGTAAACTTTTGATCAGGGTCATTTGGGTAGTTTCTGTTGTCATTATGATTTAAAAAGAGTAAACACAGTTGATTGATAATAAATGGCTTCAGCCAAACACTAACCATGAGTGAAAGAAAAGTTTTTTGTCTTATCATTCATATTCTCTGAAAAATGGCCAAGAAATCATAAATTCTGCCAGTGTATGTAAACTTATGAGCACAACTGTGTATATATACACATACATATACACACATACAGACATACATACACACACAAACACAATAACAAAGGAGAGCACTCTCACTCAGTCCAGCAACTGCCAGGGTGCTAGTAAAGTTTAAAAAATACAAAATGTATGCGTGTGTGTGTATATATATATATATATATATATATATATATATATAATTATTTTAAGTGAATTCATTATTATTTGTGAAACATTTAACATTAGTTAGTATTGGCTTAAATTTTAGCCGGGTGGTTAGTCAAATCATAAGAAAAACCCTTATCCAAACTGCTAGGAATCAGAAATGGTTTGGATTTCTGAATAGTTTGGATTTAGGCATATTTATCTTTAAAATGGGACAGTTTGGAGAGAGGCTGGAACTCAGCAATATCTTATGTCATTTGGGACAGTGTTTTTTTCAACCGAGGTCCTCACGTACCCTCAACAGGCCAGGTTTTCATTATAGCTAAACTAGAGCACAGATGAAATAATCAGCTGATTAGTAACCATGGTTGCTAACCTGCTCTCACCCATCAGCTGATTAATTCACCTGTGCACTGGTTTAGCTATAATGAAAATCTTGACTGTTTGGCTTACTTGAGGACTGCATTGAAAAACACTGAATTAGGCAATATTTACATAATACAGCTCATAGAGGTAAGCTAAATGTAGTTTTATATCATTTATAAAAAAAAAGTGCATAACTTCTAAACGATAGTACAGTACTGTAGTCATAAAAAGAATATTTGTTTTAAATAAAAAATAGATTATTAGCATTTCAGAACACACAAAAAAAGAAAAACAACTAAAATTAAACTCACAGGCAGAGAAGATTATGACTTTTTTTTTTTTTTTTTAATAAAATGTTATTTATTTTAAAACATATGAATTAAAAAGTTTGGATTTCAGAATATGTTTCGATTTTAAAATCTTGGCATATTTGTACCTGTATATCAAATGCATCAGATTGTTTTTAAGTTAAAGGGACACTGAACCCAATTTTTTTCTTTCATGATTCAGACAGAGCATGCAATTTTAAGCAACTTTCTAATTTACTCCGATTACCAAGAGAATGAAGAAAATTTGATATCTTTATTTGAAAAGCAAGAATGTAAGTTTAGATGCTGGCCCATTTTTGGTGAACAACCTGGGTTGCTCTTGCTGATTGGTGGATAAATTCACCCACCAATAAACAAGTGCTGTCCATGGTACTCAACCAAAAATTGGCTGGCTCCTTAGCTTAGATGCCTTCTTTTTCAAAGATAAAGATAGCAAGAGAACAAAGAAAAATTGATAATGGGAGTAAATTAGAAAGTTGCTTAAAATTGCATGCTCTGTCTAAATCACAAAATAATTGGGTTCAGTGTCCCTTTAAGACCAGTCAGTGAGTGCCAAAGATTTATTGTTTCAGCATAACAAGGTTGATGTTTCAGCTTTTAACAGATCAAGCAAGCTATATATAGTAACCTTTATCAAGCAAGCTATATTTCTCCAACAATGTGCAGTTTACAAAAAGCCTACACCCCTCCCCTGTGCTTACATCACACAAAAGAGCCATTTGTACACATTGTATCACTGTGCTCTTATCAACAACATAATAGTGCTAAACAGTGCACATTTATATACACACACACACACCAACTGGAATCACATTTGTTTTTCACAGCAGTAATATATCATCACTTACTGCACAAACGAACTATCTTCCTGTTACAGCTGCTCACTATTTCCTTATCACATGACTAGCTGCATTCTCCCTTAAAATTAAGGAGGTAATTCTTTGTTTCTTACTAAGTTCCACTGGCTTTTGCATTTGTCAGACAGCTGATATTTCCACCACTAGGGGGACCTCTCACTCTTTGCATAGAAAACCGTTTTTACAGCAAAAAAAAAAAAAAGGCTTAAGATGGTATTGGAATATCAATGTTACTGTTTTTCTAATACCTTTAAATTGTCTTTACTTAACCCCTATACACATAGACCTATTTTATTGTTATTCCTAAGCAAGGAAATTATCAACTCCCTCCAATATCTGATTTTGAAAGTCTGTCATGCTACCCTCACATAGGATTTAGCAAAAATTACAAAATATTGTTACTCTCATTTTCCCTTTCTAATTATTGCTACTGATAGTTACAGACTGGCATGCTGCCATTCTTGCCTTTACAGCAGTTATAATATTAAGTCCCTACACTAATAAAAGGCTCCCATGTATTAAACTTGACTTGTACACATTCTACACATGTCTTTATATAGACTGAATGCTATGGGGCCCCCTCAAAAAAAAAAAAAGGTTTTTTGCTGTGCCTTCTGGATTAATTCATGCCATGCCTTTGAGGCAGCCTAGGAGGAAAACAAAGCGCTGCTAAACAAAGGACTGCCATCTTGCCCATATAAAGATACAAGTTTTTTAGAATTTAAAATTGAAAGTTATTTATAATAATATTGGTGCTACTTCTGATGATCCAAGTAAAGTAGAAATTGAGGTGATGTGGTCAGCTAGTCAATTTGCGCTAAAGGGAAAAAAAGTAAATTTAGCCCAAATATTTCAAACAGTAGTACTGAGACTTATGTGGAATTAGTTAATCATGATATAAAAAACTGAATGATAAAATGTAAAAAAATTAAAATTAAAATTAAAAATTGGTATATAACTGAAGCCCCAGTACATCCGCTGCACTGTTTACTGCGTTGTGGTGTTTTATTTTACTCTATGTAACTCTCTCTTTTGATATGTATGTGAATCAAGCTTATGGTTGTTGGTTATTAATTAAATCCTGTATTTATTGTGATATGATTTCCAATGTCTTATTTCTAGTGTCTTGACAAGGGCTAAACATCACAAGGCAATTGACAATACTTACTATTATTCTTACATTTATAGCATATTATCCATCTCCTCCACATTCTATTGTCTGTTTTTTTGTTTTTTTTTGTTTTACTTATGTCACCCTGGCCTGGCCAGAAACAAACCTTCCAATTGGCCTTTTTGACTGTCTTTGTCTTATTAGCTAATTTAGTGGACCCAGCTGAATGACCTGCCTATAAATAGAACACTAGCTTAGGTGTGCATTGCATAGGCAGTGTGCCATTTTATAATAGCATATGTTCACATTTCTGAAGTGAGCATTTTGTAAGTACAGCAATCAAGCAACAGAATTATGCAAGAATTGAACAAAGGACAAGACACAAGGCAAGTGCTACTGCAAAACTGTGTTTTATGCGTTTCACTTTTTCCATATTTGTAAAAATGGTCCATATGTTTATTTTCCTTTTTGCTACCTCTTGTCTCTTTAATAAACTACTTTGTTAATTTACTCCTTTCCCCTCACCACCTGGACTATTCATTGGACCATCTCTTTTAGTCTCACCTCACCTTTTGCCATCATGAACTTCACACATTCCTAAACACTCTCTCTCTCTCCTCCCTGCACTTCATCCCAAAAACACTCTCAATACTGCAAATTTGTATCTAATCATATGCCACTCTCCCTCTTGCTCATACTAACTGCTGGTGATATATCCCCAATCCCGGTCCCTTACAAATTTCTAAACTTGCTTACCCATGTATACCTTCTAGCCACCCTTTCCTTCAACCTTCTGGCTCTCATCTTCAGACACAGCCACCCCTGCTGCACTGTCACATGGGTCTCCCCTTCAGCCACACCCTGAGGCCTGGAAACAGGCAAGGAGGTGGTGTAGGTATTTTACTTTTGTCTCGTTGCATCTTTCAACAAATACAACCTATCTCTTCTCTCACATTTTCTTCATTTCAAACCTAAATGATTCACTTATATTCTCCTTTTTCTCTACGTGTTGTTGTGATATATTTACCCCCATGCTCCTCAACTCAATTCCTTGATCATTTTGTTGCCTGGCTACCTCGTTTCCTCTCCTCAGATATTTAATCCTCCCTGGTTGGCCATTCCACTGCCCCTGCTGCTGCAAAAAAAAAACTTCTCTATCTCACTTCTTACAGTCTGTCACAATGGTCAGACTCTCCCATTCAGAAATATATGGATGCTCCCCTTGATCTAATTTTCAGCTATCAATGCACTCTCTATCAAACTTTACAAATTCTAATTTTCCTCGTTCTGACCATCATCTACTCACTTGTAACATCACAGCACTTCCTACTGATCTCCCTACTAAACTTTCAAACTCTCTCAAACTTCTGCTCTTCTATCTCCTATCGTGCCTTGACCAATTTATCTGTCACTATAATTCCACACTTACATAGGGCCTTAACAATTTGGCTCCTCTACCATAGCTCGAAAGTCACAAACTCATCCTTAGCCCTGGCATACTCCTCTGACAGGCTAACTATGCAGATGTTCCTGCACTGTTGAGCAACATTAGAGAAAATCCCAGCATTCAGCAAACTTTCTTCATTACAAGTTCCAACTTAAACTCCTACCATTCTGCCCTTAACCTCTCTAAGCAGGATTACGTCTACTTTTTCTTTTAAACCCAAAACCAAGACCTGTTTATAGCGCTGCCGAATCTGTTGGCGCTCTACAAATAACTGATAATAAAAATAGCTTTAATTTAGATCACTGAGTGCAAGGCAATTATAGGGTTAAGAGATAAATCTAAAGAAAATAGATTAAAAATGAAGATAAGGGCTGGTCTACGATAAAAATGAACAGATCCATTAGATTAGTGAAATTGAATAACACTTGGTAGATACTGATATTTACAAGCATTTGGATCATAATCCAGTCCAAGATACAGAAATACATTTATCACTGCTTAAAGAGGTTAAAATAAGAAACAGCGTTCTCTCCAGGGCCTATTTAGATGGTGTACCACCAGGGGCATTTTACTAACCACCTGGCTACAATGTAAGAAAATATTAAAGGGATAGGAAAGTCAAAATTAAACTTGAATGATTCAGATAGAGCATATCATTTTAAGATTCACTATTTTCAAAATGTGCTTTGTTCTCTTAGTATCCCTTGTTAAAAGAGAATATGCACATATCATACACTAGTGTGAGCTGCTGCTAATTGGTGCCTGCACACATTTGTCTCTTGTGATTGGCTAAATAGATATTTTCAGCTTCCTGTCAGTAGTGCAATGCTATCCTTTCAGTGATGGATAACAAGAGAAGGAAGAAAATTTAATAGAATGAAATTGCAAATTTGTTTAAAATTGTATTTTCAATCTAAATCATAAAATAACATTTTGGGGTTTACTATCCCTTTAAGATACAAAATTAGCCAATATTAAATGCTTTTAAATGTTTGTTGTTCAAATTATCATTTATTGAATGTTTAATTATACAATTTGTGCTTTGAATTTTACCACAATTATTTTTCTATAGCCAAACTCCACCCACCATTTGCCTTATTTGGAGGAGCCAATCTGGATTTTAGTGTGCAGACAACAAGGCTAGTGATGGTCATAGATTTAGTATAACGTGAACAATTTGCAGCTGTATCAGTTATATCCAATTAGGCAGAGATATATATATATAACAGAGTTAGCCTTGATATGTCAGCAGGGTGAATTTCATGTTCTGAGAATGAGAAATTGCTCAATTTTCAGAGCTAAATTTCATGAAAAGAGGGCAAAATAAGTAATAAAAGTATACAACAAAGTTGTTTCATTACTCATAACTATACTTTTTGTTTTTATAAAAATCTGTGTTTACTGTCCCTTTAGTGCAAGTGTACAGATAGCAGGGAACACAAGTAAGACACCTACCTGGCATGCTATTAGCAAAGCCTCGTAGGGTCAGCCTGGGATCACAATGAAAACCTAGTGGGGGGAGGCACAGGCAAGAGGCAGACTTGAGAAGAAGATTATGTTCTCTAGGTTACTGTAATAAAGAGACACTGTAAGTGGGCTACATTGGCAGATTACTTCAAACAATACTCAACAATAAAAATGTTTCTGACTTAATAATACTTCTAATTGATTTCATGCAAAAAATAATGACATTTAAATATCTGTTAGCTCTCGGTTCCGAGATATAGCCCATTTGTGATGATGTAAGGTATGGTTATATGCTCCTAGCGGCCTAGTAAGGAGGCTGGCAAACGTGAGTGCAGGAATGATGAGTTACTGTAGGCCTTGTTTTGTTTATCATCTATGTAAAGCTTGCATGAAGTGGAGGTTAGAGTGTTGTTCCTTTTAATTGATCTCAGTTTTGGGGATATGCTTTAAAGGGATAGTATACAGTAAAATAGTTTTTCACTTCATATATTTCCAATGACCTGTTATACCAGCTGCAGGGTATAGAATGTATGAGAAATTGCATTTTAATGTTTATTTGTGGATATTAAATTGCTGGTTTTGTACTTTGAAACCACAGCCTATGGGTTGAGCTTGCAGGTAAAATGATATCTCATTATGTTATTACTTTGTGTAGACATACTTGCTTCCTTATCTTATGTCTGTTTGTAAACCAAACTTTAATACTTTTAGAGAACAATAGAAAATTATAATTTTACTAGTTATCTCTTCTACCCCACACCGGGAGTGTAATTTCTTCTGCTGGCTGTGTTTACATAGCCTGTCAATAACTTGGACTTAAAGGGACTGTCAACACAGAAATTGTAATTGTTTAAAAAGATAGATAATGCCTTTAAGACCCATTCCCCAGCTTTTGTACAAAAAACATGGTTATATTAATATACTTTATAACCTTTATGCCTCTAAATTTCTGTCTGTTTCTAAGACTAAAGACAGCCCCTTGATCACATGTTTTGTATTAGCTTTACACAACAGGGGGCGTGCTAGTTCATGTGAGCCATATAGATGACATTGAACTCACGCCTGTCGATTCTAACCTCACAGCACTAATTGGCTTAAATGCAAGTCAATAGATAAAGTCATGTGTTCAGGGGACTGTCAGAAGATGCTTAGATACAAGGTAAATCACAGAGGTAAAAAGTATATTAATATAACAGTGTTGGTTATGCAAAACTGGGGAATGGGTAATAAAGGGATTATCTATCTTTTTAAACAATAACATTTTTTGCGTTGACTGTCCCTTTAAGTAAAAAAAAACTTTCAGTTTAGGTGGGGATTCCACAGCTATTTCAAATTCTGAAATAAGGGTAAACTAGCTACTTGCAAACTATTCAATACACTCCAGCAGGTAAAATAGATATTTGGAACAAATCTGTTGGCACTCTACAAATACCTGATATTATTATTATTATTATTATTATTATTAATAATCTAAAAGGGAAGAACATTTTTGGCTAAACTGTCCCTTTAAGTTAAAAGCCAGGGTGCTGTGTATAATGTGTTCATGATGACATTTGTAAAGGGGATGAACAAAGATGGAGAGGCTACCTGAGGGGAACATTTTTACTGCTGAGTGAGGCTAAAGTTAATGGAAGAATCTTTGTTGATCCGCAAACATGTAACCTTATTACAGATGAAAACTTTAGGCACGTCCATAAGGGTAATGAGAAAGCAGCTTGGGAAGCTTTAAAGAAGTGTTGTGCATGACTTTTTGAGTAACAGAAGAACTGGAAACTATTTTGAGCTTGCAAACAACCTTCTAGAAAAGTATCATCAATTCAGCTACAACATGTCACTCAAAATCCACTTTCTCGACTCATCTGGACTTCTTCTCTGAGTGGTGAGCACGGTGAGTGGTTCCACCAAAACATTTCCCCAATGTAACAAAGACATTGGGGTAGGTGGAATGCTTCTGAGCTTGGTGACTGCTGTTGGACAGTGACAAGAGATGACCCAGAAGAGGAGTACAAGCGACAAGCAAAGAGAAGGTGCTCTCGTGAACAGGCTACTATTTCAGATGGTGCTTTCAATTGCTGTATGTTTTTCCATTTTGTGTTATTTTTGATTGTATAAAAAACACTTTTATTTATCTTGTATCAAGAAAATAGATTGTTGTAAATATTGCTTTTCACTATGACTATTACTGAAATGCAAGAGGTGTATCTCAGCTAATAAATAAAATTCTGAAGTCAAACTCATTTTACTTGACCCAAAATTAGTAAATTATGACTATTTTTAGTAAGGAAACAACATTTAAAATATTTTTTTGTTGAGCAGTGTAATCAGAGTGGGGGCAGAAGCTGTATTGTATCAGATTACTGAGCTCTACACACAGACTGGTAGAGGAGATCAGCCAAGGAGCAGAGGCTGCAGCGTATCAGTTTAGGGAGCTATAGTCTGTATGCACAGACCAACAGACTGGGGGAGAAGACACAGATAAATTAGGAAACAAACAAATATACTCAGTGAGACTGGAGGAGGAGACACTGAACGTGCTTAAAATTGCATGCCCTACCCGAATCCTGAAAGTATCATTTTGACTAGACTGTCCCTTGAAGTATTTATATGTTTCTCAACCAGATCCTCTGGATAACATCTGTCAATAAATTTCTGTCCCATTTCTCTCATCCTGTCATTTAAATGGATACTAATACAATTTTAAGCAACTTTCTGATTTACTCCTATTATCAATTTGTCTTTATTCTCTTAGTATATTTATTTGAAAAGCAGGAATGCAAAGCTTGGGAGCCGGCCAATTTTTGGTTCAGCACCTGGGTTGTGCATGCTGATTGGTGGCTAAATGAAGCCATGAATAAGCAAGTGCTTATCAGGGTGCTGAACCTAAAATAAATAAAGATAGCAAAAGAACAAAGACAAATTTATAATAGGAGTAAATTAGAAAGTTGCGTACAATTGCATGCTCTATCTGAATCATGAAAGAAAAAAAAAAATTGGGTTTAGTATCCCTTTAACTGCATTTTATCACTAACAATCTTTTTTTTACTTTTAGTAGTTGGCTACGTGTTAATGAATTTACAAGTTTTCTGAGATGGAAACTATCATGTGCAGTGTCCTATCTATTTTCTTTGTATATAAATCAAGTTGTAGTGAATTGTCTTGTTTATAAATCCTAGTGTCCAAAAATACAACAGAATCCTGTATGTTAAAGGGTCATTTAGCCACCAATCAGCAAGCGCTACCCAGGTGCTGAACCAAAAATAGGCCTGCTTCTAAGCAAATAAAGATACAAAGAGAATGAAGAAAAATTAATAATAGGAGTAAATTAGAAAGTTGCTTAAAATTGCATGCTCTATCTGAATCATGAAATAAAAAAAAAAAGGGTTTCATATCCTTTTTAAAGGGACACTGAACCCAATTTTTTTCTTTCATGATTCAGATAGAGCATGCAATTTTAAGCAACTTTCTAATTTACTCCTATTATAAATTTTTCTTCGTTCTCTTGCTATTTTTATTTGAAAAAGAAGGCATCTAAGCTATTTTTTAGTTCAGAACCATGGATAGCACTTGTTTATTGGTTGGTTAAATTAATCCACGAATCAGCAAGAACAACCCAGGTTGTTCACCAAAAATGGGCCGGCATCTAAACTTACATTCTTGCTTTTCAAATAGAGATACCAAAAGAATGAAGCTAATGTGATAATAGGAGTAAATTAGAAAGTTGCTTAAAATTGCATGCTCTATCTGAATCACGAAAGAAAAAATTTGGTTTCAGTGTCCCTTTAAGTATGTATTAAGTAAATGTTTTTTTTTTTTTGTTTTTTTTAAACTTTATTTATAAACAAGAATCCAAGACATACATGGCGAGCATGGTCACAATGACATAAATATAACAAACTGATCATTTATGGAATAAAACAATTTTACAGAGCATATTGTAATAGGTAGAGGAGAAATGATATCTCCATGCATGTCCCAAGATTCAGCTTTTTCCATTTACATTTTGCAAACAAACAAATAAGAAAAAGAAAGACCATAACATATAAGGGGAGAAAGAAAGGAGGAAAAGATAAAAGAAAGACACACAACATTTATACTTACCCAGAGTACCTCCGGGTCCCCCCCCTCCGACCGGCAGATCATTCATAGGCACGATCTGAGGACTGACACCACTTGCCCCTAAGATTTTCACTGAGGACATATTGACTATTTTTAAAGGGAAAGAGAACCCTATCTCTTACTGAGTCTGGCAAATGCAACAAATAAACTTCCCACTTACGGAGAAATCTCTTTACCCTTTTCTCAGGATCACCCCTAGTATCTGCCTGTTCAATCAACATCTGATTATGTATGGTTTTAAGCAGTTGCTGGAAAGGCAGGGTTTGACTCCCCACCCACTCTGTCAAGATGGTCTGCTTAGCTAGCATAAGAACTGTGGTTAAGAAGATGTCATGTTTATATGTCTGGTCTCTGGGTAACAGGAAGATCACATGCTGCGCAGAGAGGGTCACAGTTTGTTTAGTTAATTTAGTTAGCCAATACGAGATTTTCTGCCAGAATTTTTGTATTTTGGGGCAACCCCAAAGTAAGTGGATCCAATCAGGAGATTCAAGGCAACATTTGGTACATGAATTAGAAGCCCCCTGAACCCATTTAGCGCGTAAACCAGGAGTGATATAGGCTTGATGTAGAAATTTCAGATGGGATTCCCGTAATTTCGCGGATATAGTACTTTGATGTGCCCTCTCGAAGCTCGTAGCGATCACTGATGAGTCTACCTCTAACTCCCTAAATTGAGACCACTTTGATGCTAGTCCCTGAAGCATGGAGTCTTCAAAGTGACGGATTAGTAAAGTGTATGTGTGTGATAACCTAAAAGAACCCAATTTCGCTAGAGCACAGAGCCTATCCAGGTTGGAAGACTCTGTGGGTAACAGACCCTTAGAGATTAAGGTGGATATGTAGTGCCTGCATTGGAAGTATGCAAACTTATGCGTGTGTGGTACGTTGTAGCGAGATTGTAGGTCCTGGAAAGGCAATATCTCTAAAGTCAGGGGGCGAAAAAATTGGTGAAGTCGTGTAAGTCGCAGTTGCTGCCATGTCTGGAATGCCTGCGTGGTATACCCCGGGAGAAAGTCCAGGTTGCCTTGTAATGGGAGATATTTACTTGTCAATCGGTGTAGACCCCAGAGTCTACAAATCTTGGCCCAGGCTCTCAATGGATCCCTGAACAGTATATGGTTTTGTATAAACGGGGATAAGGATTTCAGGTTGGCATGGGGCAGGAAGGCTAAATGGAGAGGTTTAATAATGTTGGATTCTAGGTCAGGAACAGTGTAGCAGCTCTTCTCCACCAGCCAGTCTAATATAAATCTGGAGAGGGCCGCCCAGTTGTACCACGTTATATTGGGAAGACGGAGCCCACCTCCCCCCACCGTCATTGCTAAGGGAGTCCTACCTATTCTATGTTTTTTGCCCTGCCAAATAAAGGTTCCAATAGCAGATTGTAAGGATGCCGCATCCTTCTGCGTAAGGAGAAGGGGCAACATCTGTAACGGATAAAGAAGTTTAGGCAAGGCAACCATTTTAAAGAGATGTTCCCTACCCGAGAGAGAGAGGGGAAGCCTCGCCCAACCTACCAACATCTGCCTGATTCCATTAATAAGCCCACCAAAATTGAGGGAGTATAACATATGAGGGTTAACATGTATCCATATGCCTAAATATTTGAAACTGCCTTGAGTGGTTTTAAGACCAAAGTCCGCTAAGTTCAAATTGCAGGAATTTTGCAACCAAGTGGCCTCCGATTTATCAATGTTGATCTTGTACCCCGAAAACTTGCCAAAGTCATTAATTACATCTAAAAGAGGTCGCAAATTAATGCGAGGGTCACCTACAAAGAGCAGCAGATCATCTGCATATAGTGACAGATGTTGCTTTTGATCCCATATATCCAGACCGGCACAATGTTGCCTGATATAAGACGCCAGGGGTTCGATGGCTAAGTGGAAAAGGAGAGGGGAGAGGGGGCATCCCTGTCTCGTTCCCCGTTGTAATGTGAAAGAGGGGGAAAGCTCTCCATTGATTAAGAGGGAAGCCTTAGGGGCTGTGTACAACCTCTGCAGAAAATCAGAGAAGTCACCCAGCACACCGAAGCGCGACAGCGATGTGTGTAGATGATCCCACTCGATTCGATCAAATGCCTTTTCGGCATCCAGCGCCAAGAAGGGGTTTGTGCATGTGCATTGTACCAATAGTGGGACATGACGCCAAGTGTCTTTCTAATGTTTATCACTGAGGACCTGCCCTTTATGAATCCCGTTTGATCTGTATGAATTATGTGTGGCAGGATCTTCGCCAACCTGTCTGCTAGGATTTTTGTTAAGAGTTTATAATCCCCATTTAACAGGGAGATCGGGCGGTATGAAGAAGTCTGGGTGGGATCTTTATCAGGCTTCAACAACAGACAGATGTTGGCCTCAGAGAATCTATCATTTAATTGTTCAGTGCCCGCCAAGTAGGCCGAATACAAGGAGGAGAGAACTGGTGCCAATTCCTCTCCTAATAACTTAAAATATTCCGCAGGCAGCCCATCTGGGCCAGCTGCTTTGCCCAATTTACTTTGCCTTATAGCTCTGAGAACTTCCTGAGGATTTATAGGGGAGTTCAATGAGGAGGACTGCTCCTCAGTGAGGCTGGGAAGTTTGACTGCATCCCAAAAGGCACGTTTTGCTTCCACATGAATAGGCTGTTTAGAATATAGGGAAGCATAGTAGTCTACGAATTCAGACATGATTTCTCTGTCTTTAACAGTTAATGAGCCTTTAGAATTAATAGCCAGAATTTGGGATTTAGGTTTAAAAGAGTGGACTAGCCTGGCCAGTAATTTGCCGGCCTTATTACCATGACGGTAATAACGACCCTGCCGGTGAATATTGACATTGTTATCTTGTTGGGCCAAGAAAGTATCTCTCGTCTGTTTAAGGTCATAGTATGATTTCCTAGATGCAGGCGTAGGGATGTTTAAATAATTATTATAAGCTGCAGTGAGTTGGGAAAGAAGAGTCCCGTCCACCTTTGTAAGTTGTTTTTTTATGATGAGTTGCAAAAGAGGTAATGTGGCCTCTCATCACCGCCTTTGAAGCGTGCCAAAATAGATCTGGAGTTCCAGAATGACAGGCATTATCAGATACATAGTGTGTCCAGGAGGCTCTTAAATGTTGTTGGAACTCAATATTGTGATACAGGTGGAGAGGGAATCTCCATCCTCTATTTAGAGGCTTGGGGGGTTGGGGCTGCAGTATTAAAGAGATTGGGGCGTGGTCTGAAATGGTGACCTGACCTATATTGGTGGAGAAGATTTGTGGAGTTATGCTTGGGGAAGTTAGAAAGTAATCAATGCGAGACAAGGTATGGTGAGATTTTGAAAGGCAAGTGTAATCCCTCCCATCTGGATTTCTAGCTCTCCATACATCTAGCAAATTCAGAGTTTCTTTGAAGGATCCAATTAGGGACACTTCACGTTTATATCTGATCAGATGCTTTTTTAAAGTTCTAGAAATTGAGGGATCTTTAAACCTATCCAGTGGGAGAGCCTGAGCCAAGTTGAAATCACCTCCCATTATTAAAGGGGCACTATGTGTGGCCAATATTGCCAATAGACTAGTCCAAAAGTGTGGGTCATGGACATTGGGGCCATACACATTACAGAGAGTATATGTACAAGTGTTGATCCGTAGTGATGCTATTATGTATCGTCCTTTTTTGTCTATTTCCGCTTCTGTTAAAGAAGCTGCTAAACCCTTGCGTACTAGAATGGCAACTCCTCTCTTCCTACCCTCCGAAGGGGAGCCCAGAATCTGTCCTACCCAGCGAATTTTCAGCTTCTCATGTTCCTCAGCTGTCAATTTTGTCTCTTGGAGCAAGGCAATATCCGCTCTTAGGGAGTTTAAGTGGTGGAGAATTCTACTTCTCTTTGCCGGGGACGTAATGCCCCCCACATTCCACGCTACTATTTTAAGGGGGAGAGTCATGTCTACAAAGTGCATAGATAAGTGTGTGCAACCTAGTGAGTAGTATCCTAACCAGTGTCTCACAGGATGTCTGAGGTAGGCATAGGAGTAATTGACTTACAGCTGAGGGAAGGAATAGACGACTCCTCAAGAATGGGTGGCAAGATGAAAGAGGGGGAACCGGAGGCCTCCAGGTCACACTCCAGCAGTCACTACAAGAGGAGCAAAAACATAAAGCAGCATTAATATCACATATGAAAAGGAGGAAAGTAACCAAGACTGCCCTTGCATTGATAAATACTGTTGTGACGGCAATCTGTCTATGATGAAATTGAAAGGATAATAAAATCACATTACAGTAGCAGAAAACTTGACATCTCAGATCTAGAAGACTGCCCACAAGAGGGCAGGCTAAAGATAATAAAGCCTTATAGAACCGTAAAGTATTAAGAATAGCTTTAGGGAAAAATAATGTACCAAAGGTTATTGCATATATCGGGGGTCGGGTAGTGGGTCTTAGGTGGACTGATAGGGGTGTGGGTATATAAAGATATTGTTCATGTATGATGCCAATATTCTGGGGCCATAACATTAATGCAACGTCAATAATTGCACATAAATAAGGGCATATAGTGGACATAAAGCTTCTACGAGGATCTATAATGGGCAGGTCAGAGGCTGGGTATGCTAAAGAGTGGAGAAGAAACCAACAATAACTAAGAACTGTCTTAAAAGTGCGTATGTGGGAACCCAGATTTAAGTGCAACAAATAATATCTTCCAACCACTTTGATTTTATGCATCACAAAACATAAACTTTTGCAAACAATGCGACAACAAAAAGAACAAGTTGTCTCCTGCGGGGCTGTGTCCCCGGTCCCAGTCAGGACTGGAAAATATAACCAGAACCATATACCCCGCAGGAGCCAGGTGCATAGTGTGAAACCTTTGCAAACAGTGCAATAGCAAAAAGAACAAGTTGTCTCCTGCAGGGCCGCGCCACCGGTCACAGTCAGAACTGTAGAGTATAACCTGAGCCACAGACCCCGCAAGAGCAAAGTACACATTATAAGAAACATGATGTGCAATTTAAGGAGCTGTGAGCAATGATACTTAATAGAGTCTCATCATCCATTGTCCTGCTTCCGCTCTGACGCCAGATATGCCTGTGCTGCCGCAGGCGAATGGAAGGTTTTGGGGCCTGAGAGGCTCTGGATCTTTAGGGTAGCTGGAAACATAAGCGCAAATTTACGCCCCTGTTCATGTAGAGTGGAGCAAATGGAAGCAAAGTCTTTGCGTCTTCTGGTAACTTCGACCGAAAAGTCCTGAAATAGCAAGATGCGGTGGTCTTCAAAAATAACTTCTTTGGCCGCCCTGTAGGCTCTTAGGATTGCCAGCTTATCTTGGAAATTGAGGCATTTAAAAATGACTTGTCGTGGCTTCTCCTTGGAGTTTTCCAAATATCTGTTGGGGCCTATGCAATGTGATCTCTCTATGTCTAGAGGTAGGCAGTCCTGAGGTAGGCCCAGAATTTTTGGAAGGGTCAAAGCAGCAAATTCTAGCAGATCTTTATCTTTAACGGATTCAGGGACGCCTATGATTCGGAGATTATTTCGCCTACTGCGATTTTCTAGGTCTTCCACTTTATCCATCAGCTGCTGGTTTTGTTTCAATAGACGTTTTAAAGAAACCTCTGATTCTTGCTGTCTGTCTTCAACCCCTGAAATTCTTTGCTCTGCAGCTGACATGCGGGTGGAAAAGAGCCGCACTTCGCTGGTTAAGGTGTCAACACCAGCCTGCAAGCTATCCATTTTCGGTAAGAAGAAAGCCTTAAGTTCTTGCAAGAGCGAGGAATGATCTCCTGGCGAGTTGCTTTCAACATCTGCAAAGGATGGATTGGCCTGTGTTTCAGTTAGAGGCTTTTGTCTTTTTTCCTGTTTTTTTGAACGGTGACTCATGGTGCTACTTGAAGGCGAGAGCAGCCTGTGAAAATACTCGTCTACTTTCATAGAACCAGGAGCAGAAAAGTCTGAAAAAGTTGGAACACTTGTAGAGAAACCACCAGATGGCACTGTTGCACTATGTAACGTAGCAGCCAAGGAGCAATGTGGAATGGAGATTACAAAGGAGAAAAACAAACAATAAAGTTGCAGGTATTACATCCTAAGTTTCAGATGTATGGTAAGGAAAAATTTAGCTATACCAGCTATGCAGGTTATAGTGTTTCTCTCCTTTATCTAGCAGACCGCCCACACTCAACTGTTAGATCCCAAATGTAATCCTGAAAAATTAAGTTATACTAGCTTTGAGTCCTGAAATGTTCTTATAGATCAATATGCAGTTAGAACAAAGTTTAGTGCAGTAACTGTGGATATATAAAGCACCCCCTAGCAGCACAAGAGCACCAGAGGGTATTGATGGCTGATGTCGTCTTGGGGAGAGTGTATCCGTTTACACTTTAGCACTCAAGATGAGGGTATATTTATGCCTTGTTTAAAAAGTTAGTGGATTGGGGTTAACTGTGGTAACAAAAGCAATGATGTGTGTAATCGCAGCAGTCTTATATCAGTCCAGAATGCGTAATGTCTCCCAAGGTACCCTTTACCTGAGCACCGGTTTGTTGTAGCCTGTGTCTGGGGTGTTGCGGCATTAACCGCTTGTATATTGAGCTGCGGTACTTTCTCTTTTTACCCGGTCCATCCGGCAATGACACCGATAGCCGATATACTTGTAGGGCTCCGATTGAGCTACAAACACGGAGACGTTAGTGGGGAGGGATCCTTTAAGATGGCGTCGATCAGCGCTGCCGTTCATGCCGCGTGGCACAATTTTCGTAGCCTTCCGAGGCGAGGGCGATTTTTCTGTCCTCCACGATGGTTCTCCAGCCAGCTGGGGTATGTCAGAGGGTGACCCAGCAATGTAGTGTCGTGGGATAAGGCAGCTGGCAGCAATTAACACCATATATGTGAAGCAGATTCACGGAGCTCTTTACTCCTGCTGCCAGCCGCTAGCTCCACCCACCGGAAGTCCATTAAGTAAATGTTATAGTACAGTGTGCCTTAAAGAAAATTCCAGCTGTGTTCAACTGTTGTACAAAAGTTAAAAGGAATACAACATCTCCCCACCACACATCTAAACATATAGAGCCAACATGTGGATCCAATGTTTTTAAACAATATATATTCAGAAACAATTTTTTTTCTAGATAACTCCTAAACAAATTGTGATATGACGGGGCTACATTAGACCCCATTGCAGTACCATTTACCTGCGCATATCCAGTTATCTTGAAATAAAAATAATTCCAAAGTAGTACAAAAAATCTTTACAAAATTCTATCTTACACAATATATATATATATATATATATATATATATATAAATATATATATATATATATCCATCCATGTTTGTATCATGTTGAATAGAAGTATATAGACTTTTTCACATCTAAATTAAATAAATTATATGATGGAAGGTATGTTTCCTTAATTTTTTACCCAAAAAGTCTCCAGTGTCTATAATAAATGTCATTTTTTTTATTGAGGTATACTTACAAGAACACAAGAAAACATTTCATTGACCATAAAACAAAAATAGAAGTGGGATTAATACGCACAAGTAAACTCTGTATTTTGAACAGTTACATGTTCCTTTTTTACAATGTAACAGAAAAGAAACAAGTCATGCGATAAATATTGTAACTTAAACATGTCATTTTCATTTCCGTTATACTCTTATGCTGTTAAACTATGTTTATCTTTACAAAAAATAAAAAGAATGTTACCTCATTTATACGTTTAGGAGTCTTTTAAAGGTAGCTCTAATAACCTAATATATTTTTGTTTTGTCAAAATGAAAAGCAGAAAAAAAGGATACTCTGCATAGTACCTGACATCAGGTTTTTGCCAATTGTTTAGGAAAGCAGAGTCTCAAAAGGGGGAAATAATCTTAATTTTGGAATCCCAAAGTAATGGCTTAATAATCTCCCCACATTTTTTAACATAGGATTTCTTTATTTTTTTTACTGACATTATAGTTAGACAATATTGTTTGATACTTAATTGCCTCTTTATTCCCTGAATCGGTTCCTGCAGACTGGGTGCATTTTTGGATTTCCATGTTCTTAGAATTTTATATTCTGTCCCATTAATATTATAGAATTAATTAAATCTGTGTTCTCATGTTCATGAGAGCTATGATATAGGAAAATAATATTTAACATATACCTAGATTACAAGTTTTGCGTTCTGGTTTTAACGCTGATAAAATGGCCATTTCAGCGTAAAAACCGGAACACAGCCATTACGAGTTTTGTCGGTATAGCTATACCGCATGCATTTTAGCCTGTAACGCACCGTCAGTCCCGCACTCAAAAAAGACGTTTTTGTGTGGGATTTCCATAGCGCTGCCATTACAAGTTGTGCGGTGAGGCTGAAATGCTTGCTTTCCAGTCTATACTGACACGATCCGTTCCACAATCTGTGACCAGTAGTTATGAGTTTTGCGCAACAAAACTGTTACACAAAACTCAAAACTAAAGTGTTACAAAGTACACTAACACCCATAAATTACCTATTAACCCCTAAACCGAGGCCCTCCCGCATCACAAATACTATATTAAACTTATTAACCCCTATTCCCCGCACCCCAACATCGCCCACACTATAATAAAAATATTAACCTCTAGTCCCCCGTTCCGACATCGCCACCACTAAAGTTATTAACCCCTAATACTCTGGCCTCCCACATCACTGCCACTAAATAAACCTATTAACCCCTAAACCCCAGCCCCCCACATTGAAAAAACTAAATTAAACTATTAATCCCTTAACCTAACAACCCCCTAACTTTATATTAAAATTACAATATCCCCATCTTAAAATAAATAAAAAGTTACCTGAGAAATTAAAAAAAACAACTAAGTTTAAACTATATATTAAACTAACATTATACTAAAATTAAAATAACTACAAATTAAATAAACTAAATTACACATTAATAAACCTTACACTACTAAAAAAAATTAAATCTACAATTACAAAAAATAAAAAATACTAAATTACAAAAATAACAAAACAAAATTATCCAAAATAAAAACAATTACACTGAATCTAAAAATCTGAAAAGGGCCTTTTGTAGGGCATTGCCCTAAAGAAATCAGCTATTTTCCCTGAAAAAAAATACAAAGACCCCAACCCCCAAGAGTAAAACCCACCACTCAACCAACCCCCCAAAATAAAAAACCTAACAAAAACCTAAGCTAGCCATTGCCCTGAAAAGGGCATTTGTATGGGCATTCAGCTCTTTTCCATTGCCCTGAAAAGGGTATTTAGCTTTTTTAAGAACGCCCAAACCCTAATCTAAAAAAAAAAAAAAACCCACTAACCACCGAAGATCCACTTACAGAAGGCGGCGAAGTCTTCATCCATCCAGACGGCGAAGACTTCATCCATCCAGGCGGCAAAGTCTTCATCCATCCAGGCGGCGTTTTCTATCTTCATCCCAGATGCACAGAGCGGGTCCATCCTTGAAGACATTCGGCGCGGAACGTCCTCTTCATACGGTCACCGCCGTACACTGAATCTTCAATGCAAGGGAGCCTTTTCAGGATAGCATCCCTTGCATTCCTATTGGCTGATTTGATTTTTGAAATTCAAATCAGTCAATATGATGAGAGCTACTGATTCGAAATCCTATTGGCTGTTCAAATCAGGCAATAGGATGAGAGCTACTGAAATTGTATTGGCTGATTTTAGTCAAAAACTAAATACATACTGGATATAATGATGGATTCAAAGCAAAGATTAGCCTTAGGAAAATATGTAGATGCATTTAAAATGATATTAGTTGTTTTAATCAGTGTTTCTCTATTGCGGTCCTCAAGTAGCCCAAACAGGCCTCAGCAGAAAAGGTAACCTAAGTTACAACATGGCAGCGCCCTCTGCTTTATGGACATTAACTTTCACCCTTATTTTTTCAATACTTAAACAACTAATATAATTTTTCAAAATACATGTACAAATGATTTTCAGGCTTGTCTTTGCCCTGAATGCATCATTATAAAAATCCAGCATAAAACCTTCTAAAAACTTACTTAGAAGCTCGCCGTTTAGCACTGTTGTCGATGAGGTTAGGCTGGGACACCCAGTGAAAGGGACTTGGAAAGCAGAAACAGGCAGACACTACCTCCCCCCCACATGTGAAAAGACCCCTTACAAAACCAGGAGAGTCTGTAGACATCAGTATACATCTAAATCTTTGGGGCTTCGTTAGGTGTCTGAAAATCAGCACAATGTTATTTAAATATAAGCAAAACTATACATTGTTACAAAAACACCCCCAGATGGGCTATATACAGGGAGTGCAGAATTATTAGGAAAGTTGTATTTTTGAGGATTAATTTTATTATTGAACAACAACCATGTTCTCAATGAACCCAAAAAACTCATTAATATCAAAGCTGAATATTTTTGGAAGTAGTTTTTAGTTTGTTTTTAGTTTTAGCTATTTTAGGAGGATATCTGTGTGTGCAGGTGACTATTACTGTGCATAATTATTAGGCAACTTAACAAAAAACAAATATATACCCATTTCAATTATTTATTTTTACCAGCGAAACCAATATAACATCTCAACATTCACAAATATACATTTCTGACATTCAAAAACAAAACAAAAACAAATCAGTGACCAATATAGCCACCTTTCTTTGCAAGGACACTCAAAAGCCTGCCATCTATGGATTCTGTCAGTGTTTTGATCTGTTCACCATCAACATTGCGTGCAGCAGCAACCACAGCCTCCCAGACACTGTTCAGAGAGGTGTACTGTTTTCCCTCCTTGTAAATCTCACATTTGATGATGGACCACAGGTTCTCAATGGGGTTCAGATCAGGTGAACAAGGAGGCCATGTCATTAGATTTTCTTCTTTTATACCCTTTCTTGCCAGCCACGCTGTGGAGTACTTGGACGCGTGTGATGGAGCATTGTCCTGCATGAAAATCATGTTTTTCTTGAAGGATGCAGACTTCTTCCTGTACCACTGCTTGAAGAAGGTGTCTTCCAGAAACTGGCAGTAGGACTGGGAGTTGAGCTTGACTCCATCCTCAACCCGAAAAGGCCCCACAAGCTCATCTTTGATGATACCAGCCCAAACCAGTACTCCACCTCCACCTTGCTGGCGTCTGAGTCGGACTGGAGCTCTCTGCCCTTTACCAATCCAGCCATGGGCCCATCCATCTGGCCCATCAAGACTCACTCTCATTTCATCAGTCCATAAAACCTTAGAAAAATCAGTCTTGAGATATTTCTTGGCCCAGTCTTAACGTTTCAGCTTGTGTGTCTTGTTCAGTGGTGGTCGTCTTTCAACCTTTCTTACCTTAGCCATGTCTCTGAGTATTGCACACCTTGTGCTTTTGGGCACTCCAGTGATGTTGCAGCTCTGAAATATGGCCAAACTGGTGGCAAGTGGGATCTTGGCAGATGCACGCTTGACTTTTCTCAGTTCATGGGCAGTTATTTTGCGCCTTGGTTTTTCCACACGCTTCTTGCGACCCTGTTGACTATTTTGAATGAAACGCTTGATTGTTCAATGATCACGCTTCAGAAGCTTTGCAATTTTAAGAGTGCTGCATCCCTCTGCAAGATATCTCACTATTTTTGACTTTTCTGAGCCTGTCAAGTCCTTCTTTTGACCCATTTTGCCAAAGGAAAGGAAGTTGCCTAATAATTATGCACACCTGATATAGGGTGTTGATGTCATTAGACCACACCCCTTCTCATTACAGAGATGCACATCACCTAATATGCTTAATTGGTAGTAGGCTTTTGAGCCTATACAGCTTGGAGTAAGACAACATGCATAAAGAGGATGATGTGGTCAAAATACTCATTTGCCTAATAATTCTGCACTCCCTGTAAATGGATCATCTACAAAACATTTATGCAGAGAAAAATCTAGTGTACAGTGACTCTTTAATGTCTCTTAAAGACTGTGTGTATGTAGTGTACATTGTCCTTTTAAAGGCTGTGTGCATTGTGTGTGCATTGTGTGTGCACGCGCATGCCTGTCTCTTTGAAACTGTGTCCCTTTAATATTTTTGTGTGCCGCCTTCGCTCCGGATGAAGAAAGAAGATGTCCCCGTGCTGGATGAAGATGGAGCTGCCTGGAAGAATAACTTCACCGCCGGACTTCAGGAACTGTAAGTATCTATTTTGGGGTTAGACTTGGGGTTTTTTTTGGGGGGGGGGTTTAGATAAGGGATTTTTTTTATGGGCAGCAAAAGAGCTGATTGCCCTTGGGGGGGGGGGGGCTTTTTTATTTTTATAGGGGTATTAGTTTAGGTTTAAAAAAATTACTTTCAATAATTACTTTTATTTTTTTCTGTAATTTAAGATTATTTAATTATTATTTTTTTATTTTACCTCACTTTAAAAAAAAAAGACTGCCCTCTGGGCAGGCTTATCACCTAGTTGACAAATAAGTATAAAGTGTATAAAACAATGGTAGCTGCCATGTTGTAACTTAGGCTACCTTCTCTGCTGTGGCCAATTAGGGACAGTATTAAATAGATCACTAGCGTGTGCTGCCATTGGCTGTGTGGAATACAACAGTGTTCTGCACTTCCATTTCTAACGTGAACTGAAATGCTCACAGGACAGGAAAAGGTGACAAAATAAAGAAAGTATGTTGTAGATTTTTATTTTTTATATATGTACTATTTATAATTGTATATTACCATTTCAAAGTGTTTGATGTTATTATTTAAAGCTATACAAAATACTTATATACTTATCTTTTTAAGCAAGAACACAATGTAGGCTAATGTGTTTTTGAATGTTATTTAATGCTATGGAACTGTTGGAATCCTTCAGATATTTCGCTATCAAACTAAACTTGGCCAGTAGTCTTGTTATCCTGGCGTCAAGTGGAGTGATAACGAAAAATCTTTGGGATAGTGGCGTTAGGACCCAGGAGGGGATAGGCTGAACACCAGGAGGAAAGCCAGGAAATGACCAGAAAGGTCAAGGCAGAGTCATCAAACCAGAGGCCAAACCAAACGGTAACTGGAAACAGAATCAGAGTTCAAAAGCTTAGTCAGGGAAATCCAAGTTCAGAACCAATCGGACAACAAAGTGGAATCAGCAGGCAGAAGAATGGTCAAAGGCGGTTCAGGTCACAAGCCAGAATTCGATATCCAAAAATATAGTTCAAGGCACACCCATGAGATACACTCAATACTAGGGCAATGAGACAGAAAAACTGAATGGCATCAAAACAGGTGACGCGAGACGGAGCAATCTGGCACCAAAACAGTGTCATGGCAGCCAGAAGGCATAACAATAACAGCATTTTAATATGCTGTATTGAGTACAAATTTGCCATCTGGAGGTACAAAGGGCTAGTAATTAAAGGCCAAATTTGCACCATTTTTAAGGGTACATTATGGTACCATAGGACTGAGGTAAAATTTTGTTACTAAAGTACATATTTGTCTTTGAAAGATACAAACTGCAAGAGTATCAATATATATCCATGTTAAAGGGCACAGCAAGTGTACCTCTTATGGTACTGCCCCAGTGACAAGCTGTTGTACCCCTAAAAAGGAATAATTTTTGCAATTTTTTTCTGACACTGCAGGTTCTCTGGAGAAAACCTTGTGTGTTTGGAATTTCAGAAACTGGGGCCCAATGTATAAATGTAGTTGTGCAGAACTCATGTCTAAGTGCTGGCTGGGGAAAGTCTCATGGTACACTTTATAAAATAGCACTTATATCTCTCATCAGGAAAGGAGCCGTGGGTAATAAAATGATGGTCTTGACTTATTATATGTAGTGATACAGTCACATTGTTCCTTGGTAGTTATTTTATGATTTACTAATATGGTTGCATTCAAAATTTGATACAAATGTGGCCTTCACTTCTGAAGATAGTAGTGGCAAATGTTGAACTTAAGACTTTTGGGCCTGTTTATGAAAGACCTGTCGGACATGATCTGACATTGCGGATCATGTCCGACAGACCTCGCTGAATGCGGAGAGCAATACGCTCTCCGCATTCAGCATTGCACCAGCAGCTCTTGTGAGCTGCTAGTGCAACGCCGCCCCCTGCAGATTTGGGGCCAATCGGCCGCTAGCAGGGGGGTGTCAATCAACCTGATCGTATTCGATCGGGTTGAATTGCGGCGATGTCTGTCCGCCTCCTCAGAGCAAGGGGACAGGTTATGGAGCAGCAGCCTGAAGGCTCGCCAGAAACACGGGGCTTCAAGCTCCATACGGAGCTTGATAGATATGCCCCTTGGTGAGACAGCTAAGCTACTCCAAAGCTCCACTCCAATAAATCGATCCCAAACTCAGAAAGGGCAAAATGTCCAGCCACCCCTTTAAGAAGCAAAATGTCCAGACTCTGGTCTGAAGTCTCCTCTTCTAGGCACTTTGCATCTTAAAAGAACACCTGAACAATTGTGTATTGTTTGACCAGGTGTGAGTGCCCAGAACCATTTTAAACAGCACTATGCACCTGAACATAACACATACGGTCAAGTGCAAATGGAAAGTCATCCCTTTAGTATCAGGATGCTCAAAACATGAGACTTTCATACAAGCTATGAGCTACCAAAAGACCTCAGGCTTCTTTTAACCCATTCCATGCCATCCTAACAGTTCTGGTCTTTAACGCCGTTAGGAATGCATGGAACATCCTACCTTATATGGCGTCCTGCAGCCTTCTACTTTTAGATAATGGAAAATCGGATTGGGGTATGCCTAGCAGTGTAGGCAGTCCCCCATGATCTAATGTCACGTGATCACATCAACAATCGTGTGATTTCATTTTTCCAGCAAGATTTTCAAAAATATAGTTTAAGGCACACCCATGAGATACACTCAATACTAGGGCTATGAGACAGAGAAACTGAATGGCATCAAAACAGGTGACGCAAGACGGAGCAATCTGGCACCAAAACAGTGTCATGGCAGCCAGAAGGCATAACAGTAACAGCATTTTAATATGCTGTATTGAGTACAAATTTGCCATCTGGAGGTACAAAGGGCTAGTAATTAAAGGCCAAATTTGCACCATTTTTAAGGGTACATTATGGTACCATAGGACTGAGGTAAAATTTTGTCACCAAAGTACATATTTGTCTTTGAAAGATACAAACTGCAAGAGTATCAATATATATCCATGTTAAAGGGCACAGCAA
Organism: Bombina bombina; assembly: GCF_027579735.1. NCBI lineage: Eukaryota > Metazoa > Chordata > Amphibia > Anura > Bombinatoridae > Bombina > Bombina bombina. The sequence goes on from NC_069506.1 coordinate 131,749,953, forward strand.
GTGTACCTCTTATGGTACTGCCCCAGTGACAAGCTGTTGTACCCCTAAAAAGGAATCATTTTTGTACATTTTTTCTGACACTGCAGGTTCTCTGGAGAAAACCTTGTGTGTTCGGAATTTCAGAAACTGGGGACCAAGGTATAAATGTAGTTGTGCAGAACTCATGTCTAAGTGCTGGCTGGGGAAAGTCTCATGGTACACTTTATAAAATAGCACTTATATCTCTCATCAGGAAAGGAGCCGTGGGTAATAAAATGATGGTCTTGACTTATTATATATAGTGATACAGTCATACTGACATTGCGGATCATGTCCGACAGACCTCGCTGAATGCGGAGAGCAATACGCTCTCCACATTCAGCATTGCACCAGCAGCTCTTGTGAGCTGCTGGTGCAACGCCGCCCCCTGCAGATTTGGGGCCAATCGGCCGCTAGCAGGGGGGTGTCAATCAACCTGATCGTATTCGATCGGGTTGAATTGCGGCGATGTCTGTCCGCCTCCTCAGAGCAAGGGGACAGGTTATGGAGCAGCAGCCTGAAGGCTCGCCAGAAACACGGGGCTTCAAGCTCCATACGGAGCTTGATAGATATGCCCCTTGGTGAGGCAGCTTTAATTAAGTGACGTTTCGGGGACAGCTCCCCTTCATCAGAGTCTGATGAAGGAGAGCTGTCCCTGAACTGTCAATTAATTAAAGCTGTTGTTGCTTCGCTTAAAACCAGTGAGTGCTGTCTTCTAATATCTATCTATCTATCTATCTATCTATCTATCTATCTATCTCAAAGCACTCCTGGGACAAATAAAAGCAGACCAAAAAAAAAAAAGTTATAGGATGTATGGCCCTAGGCATTTGGTTTGCCAGACACAGACATATGTTACTTGTATTATCAACTTTACTTTGTTCTTTTGGTATTCTTTGTTAAAAGCTAAACCTAGGTACGATCATATGCTATTTTTTAAGCCATTGAAGGCTGCTTCTTTTCACATTACATTTTGACAGATTTTTTACAGCTAGATAGCGCTAGTTCATGTCTGCCATATAGATAACATTGTGCTTACTCTAGTGGAGTCACCTAGGAGTCAGCACCGATTGGCTAAAAGACATGTCTGTCAAAATAACTGAAATAAGGGGACAGTTTGCAGAGGCTTAGATACAAGTTAATCACAGAGGTAAAAAGTATATTAATATAACAATGTTGGTTATGCAAAACTGAGGAATGGGTAATAAAAGGGATTATCTATCTTTTTAAATAAACATTCTGGAGTAGACTGTCCCTTTAAAGGGACAGCCTACACCAGAATTGTTATCGTTTTAAAAGATAGATAATCCCTTTATTACCCATTCCCCAGTTTTGCATAACCAACACAGTTATATGAATATACTTTTTACCTATGTGATTACCTTGTATCTAAGCCTCTGCAAACTGCCCCTTTATTTCAGTTATTTTAATAGACTTGCAGTTTAGCCAATCAGTGCTGGCTCCAGGTAACTTCACTTGCATGAGCACAGTGTTATCTATATGAAACACATGAACTAACACCCTCTAGTGGTGAAAAACTGTTAAAATGCATTCTGAAAAGAGGTGTCCTTCAAGGTCTAAGAAATTAGCATATGAAGCTCCTAGGTTAAGCTTTCAACTAAGAATACCAAGAGAACAAAGCAAAATTGGTGATAAAAGTAAATTGGAAACTTGTTTAAAATTACATTCTCTATCTGAATCATGGAAGTTTATTTTGGACTAGACTGTCCCTTTAATACACATTTTAATTCTATCCCTTTTTAAGTCTTAAATTCTGTGGTGCATGTTTAAGCTATTTCAATAATGTATGGATTTTATATAAAAATTACAAAATCTTTGGTAATACCAAATCTGCATAAATATTTTTGCTGTAAGGTAGACTTCCTTAAAGGGACATGCAACTTTAAACAACTTTCTAATTTACTTTTTTTTATCAAATTTTCTTTGTTCTGTCTGTATCTTTTGTTGAAAAGCATGGAAGTAAGCTCGGGAGTATGCACATGTCTAGACCACTATATGGCAGCAGTTTTGCAAAAATGTTATCTATTAGAGAGAGATGCCATCTAGTGCTATCTCTAACAAAGATACCCATAGAAAATTTGATAATAGAAGGACATTAGATTTTATATATTTCTTTTTAAATTGTATGCTCTGTATGAAAAATAAAATAACATTTATTGGGTTTCATATTCCTTGAATTGCTTCATTACCAACAAACTATTTAATATAATGACCTAGATTACGCTTCTGGTTTATATGCTCACTTTGTCCTTTTTCAAGAACATAACCATTTGGAATTGTACTCTTTACACTTTACACATATGCACTTTTCCTAGTTTTGTCTTATACCACTTCTCTTGTGTAAATATATAACTTTATGGCAAGGCCGGATTGGCCTACCAGGATACCAGGAGATTTCCCGGTGGGCTGCAGCAGCTGGGGCTGGAAAGCTACAATTAATGGATGCAACTGGGCTTTAGAGTGCATATAACAATAATCTGGCAACTTTTTTTCCATACAAACTAATATAATATAATTCTGAAACAAAATATTGGGGAAGGAGTATCCCAGTAAACCCCTTTGAGAAAAATGGGGCTTGCGCATTATACTGAGTCAACAGAAAATAGGGCTGGTCTCCAAATTTTCCAGGGCTGCTTTTTATTCCCAGTCCAGCCCTGCTTTATGGTCGAGTCTAAACACACAGGGCACTGAATTCACATGGGTAAGGCAAAGAAAAAAGTAAGCAACATGCAACTTAGCAAGAGTCACACGGACAGTTTGCACAGGATTTCACTGCTTATACTTGTTTGTAGGGAGCTGAGGAGAGTTGTATGATGATCAGATGGCATGATCCAGTGAGTTCAGATGATCATCGCAGCAGCATCCACCGCCAAAACTTCCTGCGCTATGTGGCATTCAGCGCTCTATGCGCTCCGACTCCCTCACTGCCCTTAGTGCCCTGTCACGTGCGGCCTGTCTTTTTCAGTGCGTGGGCCTACCCAGAACACTATATAATTACACAATATAATTACAGGAAAAGGGGACAAAATAAATAATGAAAGTATATTGGAGACTTACAGTATATATATATATATATATATATATATATATATATATATATATATATAACTCCAATCCAGAACCTACACCTGGCGGGGTGTGTATAGAAAGTCCTTGGAAAAAGCAGGCAGCACAGGAAATTTAGACAAAAGCCTTTTAATGCAACAAAGCAAAAAACAAGCATCTGCCTCCCCGCTCCGGAGCCGACCATCCAACACGCTGAAAATTCTCATAGCGTTTAAGCGCAACCCGGTGACTTCACACGTCACAGCAAAAACATGCCGTGAGTGCGTCGCCATAGAAACGGTAAACAAACCGTTCAGGTGAGACAGCAGTGTGGGATTCAAAGGCGGCAGGTTGAGTAGTGTACTCCAGTGATGTGGAGTACATAGGGTAAACATATATGTGAAACAGAATATTAACATATCAAAAATATATACATTTTTACAAATAGTTAGAATATTGCGCTATGTGATTACCCTGATACGGAGGGGGATACAACAAATTAATTGTCAATCAAAACTAATAAAGAGGTGGAATCATTACCCCTTGTAGGCACACATACAGTAGTGTGACAAAAAGGACCCAATCTATACCCAATCCGGTATCAATGGGGAACACACCGAATATATTACTGCTTTATAAATGCCAACATGCCAATGGAGATAGGAGAAACTTATTTATGAAGTTATTGAATTCTTATAGTTCCAAAGGAGGAGATTCCTTTAAAAGCAGTCACTTATAGCAACATCCAAAATCAATAATTGTATTCAGGCCCTTAGGGGCCACAGTGCTCAGATCAAAGATCCATCTTGCCTCTGTTCTTAGTAATACCAGCGCTCTGTCACCTCCACGTCTCAAAGGAGGTACATGATCTATGAGTATCACTCTCAGCATAGATAGCGAGTGTCCTGCTTGTACGAAATGTCTTGCGACTGGCTGTTCCGAGTTGCCCGTTTTGATGGCCAGGCGTATGGCAGATTTATGGTTCGCTAACCTTTCTCTGAAAGAGGTTACCGTCTTCCCAATGTAGTATAAAGAACACGGACAGATGATAGCATAAACCACAAAGTCCGATGTGCACGTCAATCTGTGCTTAAACTTGTACCGTTTATTTGTGTGGGGGTGGTTACAAGTGACACAGTCATGTTATTACAAGTGACACAGTTGCCACATCTGTAACAGCCCAATTTGGCTTTTGGTAACCAGGTACACTGTTCATAACAGTGCACAGGGTCATTCAAGACCAGAAGATCTCTTCGATTTTTAGATCTCTTGTAGACCATCCTAGGCGGCAGAAGGTCATGAAAGGGCAAGCTGATGTCTTTAGCCACAATTTTCCAGTTATCCTTAATGGTATTGGCTACCAGTTCCGAGGACGAAGAGTATGTTGTCACAAAGTTCAATCTTTGGTCCACTTTCATCTCGGTGTTCCTTACTGTAAGGCCACCCTGGGCTTGTTGCTCCGCAGCCAGACGCTGTAGTTCAATGAGTTGAGGGGGATACCCTCGCTGGAGAAACTTCTGAGCCATATCACGTAGTTGGAGAACCTTTACGGGAATCCTCTGTGTTGTTCCTGACTACTCTCAGAATTCAATAACTTCATAAATAAGTTTCTCCTATCTCCATTGGCATGTTGGCATTTATAAAGCAGTAATATATTAGGTGTGTTCCCCATTGATACCGGATTGGGTATAGATTGGGTCCTTTTTGTCACACTACTGTATATGTGCCTATAAGGGGTAATGATTCCACCTCTTTATTAGTTTTGATTGACAATTAATTTGTTGTATCCCCCTGCGTATCAGGGTAATCACATAGCGCAATATTCTAACTATTTGTAAAAATGTATATATTTTTGATATGTTTTACATCACTGGAGTACACTCCTCAGCCTGCCGCCTTTGAATCCCACACTGCTGTCTCACCTGAACGGTTTGTTTACCGTTTCTATGGCGACGCACTCACTGCATGTTTTTGCTATGACGTGTGACGTTACCGGGTTGCGCTTAGACGCTGTGAGAATTGTCAGCATGTTGTATGGTCGGCTCCGGAGCGGGGAGGCAGATGCTGGGGTAATTACTTCTTGATTGTTTTTCACTGGGTATATTAGGGGGGTCCTTATAGTGTTTCTGTATGTCTGTTTGTACTCCATTTGAGAAAGGTTCTGAAGAGAACCGAAACGTTATGGGTTAAGGCCCTCTTGTTTTTTGCTTTGTTGCATTAAAAGGCTTTTGTCAAATTTCCTGTGCTGCCTGCTTTTCTATACACACCCCGCCAGGTGTAGGTTCAGCCAATCAGATTGAGCTTGCATTCTACTGGCTGATCGGAACAGCCAATAGAATGCGAGATAAAATCTGATTGGCTGATTGGATCAGCCAATCGGATTGAGCTTCAATCGGATTGGCTGATTCAATCAGCCAATCAGATTTTTCCTACCTTAATTCCGATTGGCTGATAGAATCCTATCAGCCAATCGGAATTGAAGGGACGCCATCTTGGATGACTTCCCTTAAAAGAACCTTCATTCGTCGTTAGTCGTCGGGAAGAAGAGGATGGCTTTGCGTCGGCTCGTCTGAAGATGGCTCCGCTCCGCTCCGGATGGATGAAGATTGAAGACGCCGCCTGGATGAAAACTTCTATCGGATTGAAGACCTCTTCAGCGCCGCCTGGATGATGACTTCATCGGATGGAAGACTTCTTCAGCGCCCCTTGGATGATGACTTCTGCCGCTCCGGATCTCCTCTTCGGTTCCATCGGTGGTCGGCTGGCTGAAGACGACTCAAGGTAGGATGATCTTCAGGGGGGTAGTGTTAGGTTTATTTAAGGGGGGTTTGGGTTAGATTAGGGGTATGTGGGTGGTGGGTTTTAATGTTGGGGGGGTTGTATTTTTATTTTACAGGCAAAAGAGCTGAATTCTTTGGGGCATGCTCCACAAAAGGCCCTTTTAAGGGCTGGTAAGGTAAAAGAGCTGGTAACTTTTTAATTTAGAATAGGGTAGGGCATTTTTTTATTTTGGGGGGCTTTGTTATTTTATTAGGGGGCTTAGATTAGGTGTAAGTAGCTTAAAATTGTTGTAATATTTTTTAAATGTTTGTAACTTATTTTTTTTATTTTTTGTAACTTAGCTTTTTTTATTTTTGTACTTTAGTTAGTTTATTTAATTTAATTTAATTGTAGTTATTTGTAGCTAATTTATTTAATTAATTTAATGATAGTGTAGTGTTAGGTTTAATTGTAACTTAGGTTAGGATTTATTTTACAGGTAATTTTGTATTTCTTTTAGCTAGGTAGTTATTAAATAGTTAATAACTATTTAATAACTATTCTAACTAGCTAAAATAAATACAAAGTTACCTGTAAAATAAATATAAATACTACAATAGCTACAATGTAATTATTAATTACATTGTAGCTATCTTAGGGTTTATTTTACAGGTAAGTATTTAGTTTTAAATAGGAATAATTTATTAAAGTATAGTGTAGTGTTAGTTGTAATTGTAACTTAGGTTAGTTTTTATTTTACAGGTAAATTTCTCTTTATTTTAGCTAGGTAGCTATTAAATAGTTAATAACTATTTAATAGCTATTGTACCTAGTTAAAATAAATTGAAGGTTGCCTGTAAAATAAAAATAAATCCTAAAATAGCTACAATATAATTATTAATTACATTGTAGCTATATTAGGGTTTATTTTACAGGTAAGTATTTAGTTTTAAATAGGATTAATTTAGAGTTAAATTTATTTAGATGTATTTAATTAATATTTAAGTTAGGGGGGTGTTAGGGTTAGTGTTAGACTTAGGTTTAGGGGTTAATAATTTTATTACAGTGGCGGCGGTGTAGGGGGGCAGGATAGGGGTTAATAAATTTATTATAGGTGGCAACGGTGTAGGGGGGGCAGATTAGGGGTTAATAAGTTTAATATAGGTTGTGGCAGGGTCCGGGAGCGGCGGTTTAGGGGCTAAACTATTTATTTAGTTGCGGCGAGGTACGGGATCCGCAGGATAGGGGTTAATAACTTAATTATAGGTGGCGGCGGTATAGGGGGGGCAGGATAGGGGTTACTAGGTATAATGTAGGTGGCGGCGGGGTCCGGGAGCGGAGGTTTAGGGGTTAATACATTTATAAGAGTTGCGGCGGGGTCTAGGAGCGGCGGTTTAGGGGTTAATAACTTTATTTAGTTGCGGGGGGCTCCGGGGGCGCCGGTATAGGGGGTAGAACAGTGTAGTTAGTGTGGGTGCTTAGTGACAGCTTGTCAATAAAGCTGTAAAAAAGCCGAAGAGCAGCAAGATCGGATGAGTGATAACTATCACAGTCCGCTGCTCATCACCCCGTACTTGGTGCGCGGCTTTTTGACAGCTTTATTGATAACTTAGGCGAACGTATTCAGGTCCGCGGTGGCAATGGTAGGCGAGCTTAGGCGGGCGTATTAGGCCAGAGAAGGCAGGTAAAGTAGACGCGTTGATAAGTAGAGGCCACAGTCTAGCCAATAGGTAGCAAAGACAAAATGTGAACAAACAGCTCTTACACACTTTAGCAAATATAAGCTCAGAAATTACATAGGTGAAAAAGGATATAAAAACATACATTGTTATAGATGTGTGGTGTGATTTCTGTTACACATTAACCCTTGCCTGCCAAAAAGACATTTTACCGCTACTATATTCCGTCACAAAAGTCGTTATGATGGAATACAACGTCATAGCCAACGGCTGTCCTGAAGCCTACTGTGCTTGCAGGATTTGATCTCGGTCTGGAGGGCGTTCCTAGAGTCATAGGGACGCCCCCCAGACCCGACCGCTTGTACGATCGCGTGATTTCAATTTGTCTACATCGGAACAGTGTTCCGATGTAGACTTTATAACCCGATCACGAAAGGGTTAATACATTGCTATACATGTAAAAACATTTTCTGTCAGCCAAGAGGTTAACCTCTCTCACCTATCCCTTATCTTCACCACCCCATTGTGTGTACATTCCCTGCCTATTTTTAATTAAAGCAGATTAAAGGGATATGAAACCCAAAATTTTTCATGCATGATTCAGATAGAGCATGCAATTTTAAAGAACTTTCTAATGTACTATTATCAACTTTTGTTGAAAAGCAGGGACATATGCTTAGGAGCCTGCCCATTTCTGGAGCACTATACGGCAGCAGTTTTGCAAGAATGTTATTCATAAGAGCACTAGATGGCAGCAGTTATTCATAAGAGCACTAGATGGCAGTACTACTTCCTGTCATGTAATGCTCCAGATGCCTACCTAGGAATATCATGGAAACAAAACAAACTTTATAAAAGAAGTAAACTTTTTGTAAATGGTATGCTCTGTTTCACAAAATAATTTTTTTAGGTTTAATATCCCTTTAACAGGGCAAACACAAAAGCAATACAATCATGCTGCGAAAGGCAAGAGGAAAAGAAAACGTCTTCCAGTTATACAGAAACTCCGGCAGAGGTCAGATTGGAAAACCTGTGATTTATCTGCTCTTGTTTTCTGTGACTACCTAGCAGTACAACAGTGAGTGGAACTACCATTGGTGCAACAGGAGTGCTGGTGGGGCCCATAGCTGCCAGTCTATATAAGCACTAGCAGAATGTGTACAACCTATGCAGGGGAGCCTTTTATTAGTGTAGGTTAATCTATTTAAATATCCTCAAAATCATGATACAGAACAGCATGTGTATTATTTCTATTGCTTACTATACTGAGTTACCTTTGGGGGGGGGGGCATCTGTTGAATGTGTCTACTACTGGTGGGGAGATGATAATGTTTATTTACCATGCAGTCAGTCACTGTTCCCTTCACGTGATCTACTTTCTCTGAGCATACTGTACTGCTTACACAATTAGCTGCAAACTAGCAGTGTGATTGGGAGAGACTATTATTCCATGGGATGGGGGGTCAATATGGTTGGGGATAGTGCATAGGGTTATTCAGCACATAATATTTCTGAGGCCAGAAGTTCACAGCTGAATATTCAGAAAATATACCATGATAAAATATGTAATCCTTTAATAAAAACAACAACAAACAAATGTGGAAGATTTTTTCTTTTGTCGTCCCCTGTTCCTAAGCCAGGCGAGTGCAATACTCCTATTGGCTTCTTGTCATTTTGCTGCACTCCACCTGTGCAGATGACAAAAATACATTTATCCAATCATATCAGTTAAAGGGACATTCTTAAATTGGTATTCACATTGATGCATTTGTTTTGAATAGAAGCATTTTTGTAATATATATATATATATATGCTTTAGGGTTCAGTCTCTTACAGGTTAATCCAGATTTATTATCAAAGTATGCTTAGGAGCAATGCATGTAGACGATCAGAGCAAACACACAGTCGGCTTAACAAAACATTGAAACTATAGAGAGGTTCAGTTTAATAATTTCATTTAATTCACTTTATTTACTTTTTGACAGATCTTGTTCTCAAATGTGTCTCTCTAACAAGTTAGACCCCTTAAAGGAAATAAATTATACATCCAATAGTTAGGCTCCCATAATCATTGCCTGTGATTCAATATTTATAAGTGGCCAACTAAATAGGTACATTTCTAGCTTAGTTATAGTATACAGTATTATAACAGTAGATATGGTTCTAAGCTATTAAACCTACATATAGTATGGCAAAGCACATTGTTCCTGGCACTAAAAGGTGCTAATAGGTAATTGAAGCTGGCAATCAAAATGTTAACAGGTAAATTGAAGCAGCTAAGCTCAGGATATCAACAATGGAGCCTAATTTGATGGGAGTGTACTCTTTAGAGATTGTCTACTGGCAGCATAGGAGGGCCTTAGTAACCAATAACTGGTGAGGTTAGCCTATATTAATTAGTGCAGGGCATCAGGGCATTACACAGTCTATGATTAAGGCTCCATAGGAGCTGAAACGCGTCAGACGCCCACCCCAGCCTTCCTTACGGCCCACATTCATAGCCATTTTTTATGCCTACTTTGTTATACTATGAGAAGCTTTTAATTAAAGACCAAACAGCTTCGAGCTTTTCTTTGTCTGGACTTTTCTTTGATTATATATATATACATACTGTATATATATATATATATATATATATATATATATATATATATATATAGTCAAGGTTGTATTGTATGTGCACTCTCACCAACAAACTGCAACTTGCCAGGGTGCTGTAGCCAGGTATGAAGATTTCAAAAATCGAAAAAGCACCCACTGGACTGTGGACATCAGTGTAAATCAAAACTTTATTGTGACGTTTCGGGACCAGCAGCGTCCCTTCCTCTGACAAACAACAAGTGAAAAAACAGAACTTTTATAAGCCTACAAAACACTACCCTAGGTGAACTGCCAATCAAAATGAGCTGTGTAATTAGTGAATGGCCAGTTGAAACATTGTGAAATATATGTGATTTTACATAGTATAGGTGTGTACAAATATATTCATATGAAAATATTAAATTATATAAAGTCAGAGTGAAACTAATAGCCCCCAATAACGACCTGATCATTTGTAAAGCAAAAATTTGTAGCGATCATACATTCATATATATGTAAACAAATACCCTGATAGGATGGTCTATAGCACGCCTCTGATAGTTCATTGGATAATCAGGCTCCTCTCTAAATGACGCCTATGTTTTAATTCCGGACCCGATTCACAAATAATAACCACACCAAATTCGGCATAATATAATACTTTCACCGAACATCGAGAAGCAGGAGCCAGTGTCAATCTGGCATAATGTAACTGCAGGTGTCTTAAATAGCACAGCATAATAACAAATCAGTCCGATCGCTGCAAGTTCTCAAACACTGATCGAGAGGTTACCATAGCGATGTGTATATACACACAAGTGAAATTCTCAAGGCGGCTGAATATTCCTAAGTCCGGACAATATATACATATTCTAGAGATTGGATAACTCACCTCTCATGGGTACTGATATATTACCAATTAACTCACATAGAATAAACACTGACGGTGGTGACTGTATGATGGTCCGCCCACATCGCTCATTGGACAAATACATACATGCCTCCAGACAAACCAACCTGCCTTATTGATCGCTGTGTCACAACGCCCCAAATCGCAAGTAGACAACAATTTGAACCCACGACAAAAAATCAATAAATAAGCTGCCACCCATTAATGTGGAGTCTCTGCGATCATCGCAAACACTCAAACTAATATCAAATTGTAACACAAGGTTGTCACGGCAACCTATCAACAAAAAATAAAAATAAACATAAAAATAAAAATTACACGTACCTATAAGTGTAAAAAACATGTTCATAATATAGAACAGACCCCTATCTGGATTCCACACCTTAATATTTATCTACCCGAAATTATAATGACGTGGGGTTGTCATAGCAACATATAAACAAATCAGATCCTACAACAACACCGAGCGGCTAAATCCACAGATAGATCAAAATTCCTATAGTACAAACATCACACAACTTCTCCTATCGGTGTGAATTGTTTATGTAAAATAATCAATACTATTACCAAAAATAATAAAACTATTGCAAATGTTATAAAAATAAAGTGAAAATAAAGACAAAATAAAGTCAAAATAAATATAGACAATAACAATCCATACAGACATTACAAAGTATTACCAAAAATTAATACCAAAACTTAAGTATTACCCCTATTTATAGCCTACCTGGCTTCAGTATAGGTGCCTCATACATATAATCACCACCCAAAAATAATAATCTATGTATTCAATATTAAACCACAACCTCCACATGTAATCATGTGGAACCCAGGTAATGTATTCTCTCATGGCAAAAAGTGACATCCAACCCTAACATATATAACAAAGATGATCATGCTACCAAAGTAACATTACCAGATCAAATAGAACAGGTCTTGGGGGCATATAGTTCACAATTATCCACAAACAATGTGTATGTGTGAAAAGTGATGTGAAGTATTGCATATAAATGAAATTTAAAAACACATTAAAAACATAACACACCTCATATGTCTTCCAACTGGAAGCAAAGTAATCAAGTAACAATAATAGTAAAGAACAGAGAACACCTCATATCGTCAACATATACAAATATGGTTAAAGTAGAGACAGACCTGTCTCAAGGACATGAAGTGGAAACATGGACTCTCCATCATGTTCATATATCTACATGTAATAGATTTGTGGACTCTCAATTAGTGGATCAATGAACTCTCATGGACAATAGGATGACTTCTACACCTTATAGAAAGTTCTGCCATCCCGTCTGGATGTTTAAGCCTCTCGGGGCCAATGTGCAAAGTTCATGTATCCAACGAGCTTCCTTCCTGAGGAGTATTTTGGCTCTGTTCCCCCCTCTTCTTAAAACTGGCACATGGTCAATGATTCTGAATCGTAAGTCACTCACAGTGTGCCCTGCTTCAAGGAAGTGACGAGCCACTGAATGTTCTGCCTTTCCTGTTTTTATAGCCGATCTGATGTTAGATCGATGATTAGCCATCCTCACTCTGGCATCATCAGACGTCTTGCCAGTGTAGAATTTCCCACAGGGACAGTTCAGCAAATATACAATGAATTGGGTTGTGCACGTAAGAAAGAATTTAATCTGGTACCTCTTGCAGCAATCAGGATGTTGAAAAGTCGTGCCCGTGTGCATGCTGTTGCAAGTGACACAACTGATGCATTTGAAGCAACCCACTTTCTTCTTTAGCCAGGGTTGTTTTTCGTTCTTCAAAGGGATGTCAGTTTTTACTAGCAAACCCCTCAAACTCCTGCCTCTCCGGTAAGCCAATTGTGGTGCAGCCCATTCAGTGAATGGCAGTGTGGGGTCACTTTGGAGTATTTTCCATTCATTCTTCACCGCTTTTGCAATCTGGTATTGATCAGGATTATATGTGGTAACAAACGTGAGTTGGGGATTTACTTTGATGTTCTGAGCTCTCTGCTCATCTTGAGATAAAAGGGCCAGTTCTTGTTGTTCCCCAAGGCTCTTTTTGTTATAGCCACGCTGGATGAACCTTTGTGTCATTTCTGACAGCTGTGTCCACATTAGGTCCTCGTCAGTGTTGTTCCTAATTACCCGTTGGTATTGTGCTTTAGGAATATTACGTATTAGCGCTGGTTGATTGCAGCTTTTAGCATGCAATATCGTATTGCGGTCAGTTTTCTTCCGGAACAAAGTGGTACCCAGTCCATCTGGGGTTTTAAATACTCTGACATCCAGAAAATCCACTGTAGCAATGTTGGCAGTGTGTTGAAATTTGATTGTATTATCCATCCCGTTCAAGGTGTGGATCCAGTTGTCAAGGGTATGTTCTCCATCACGCCAGATCAGAAATACGTCGTCTATATAACGACAATAGAACATAATGGCTTCAGTTTCAAAAACCTTCATTTGTACGGATTTGTACTCGGCCATAAAAAGATTGGCCAATGAGGGGGCCATATTTGACCCCATTGCAGTCCCTTCTGTTTGTAAGTAAAAAGTGTTCTCAAAATGGAAGAAATTGTTCTCCAAGCATATGGTAAGAAGGTCCACCAAAACTTCCTCTGGAGGACCCACATATGGACTCTTTCTCAAGTGATTGACAACTGCTGCAATCCCCAACTTGTGGGGAATTACCGTATACAAACTGCACACGTCCATCGTCACCAATAAATCAGTTGGTTGTATATCCCTCAGCTGAGTGATGGATCGAATAAAGGCATTTGAATCTTGTGTGTACAATTTCATTCTTTTAACCATAGGCTGTAGATGAAAATCCAAAAACTCCGCTAGTGGTTGTAGGAGTGATCCTCTCGCCGAGACGATAGGTCTTCCTGGGGGGTGTGTGGGATCCTTGTGGATTTTTGGTAGCGTATAGATAATTGGTGTTATTGGAAAATCTCTCTGGAGAAATTGATATTCCTGTTTGGTAATTAGTTCCATGTCACACCATCTTACAAGTTTTTGATCAATGAATCTCTTCAATTGGTGAGTCAGATCATTTTGTAAAATCCTATAGGTCTTTGTGTCTGTTATCTGTCTCAAAAGCTCAGATCTATACTGTTGTAGGTCCATCACGACCACAGCACCACCCTTATCTGCTGGGCATATCACTATGGTCGTATCATCAGACAGTGTCTTAAGCGCCCGTCTTTCATCCTTAGTGAGGTTATCAACCCTCCTTTTTTTGGGGGTGCTTTTGGATACTTGGGTCAGATAGTTCGTATACGTTGTGATGGATGGATTCTGTGACTTTGGATCAAATGTCCCAGGGGTTCTGAAACGAGTTGCCTCATTAGTGTCAGTCTTGAAAAATTCTTTAAGTCTCAAGTTTCTCCCAAATTTTTGAATGTCAATATATGTATTGAATGAATTCATCTTGGTTGTAGGGACATAGGATAATCCCTTATTCAATAAAGAAGTTTCAGATTGTGACAAAGGCCTTGAGCTAATGTTGAATACATTGTTGTTCATCTCCTCTGGATCGGGGGGCGGCACGACATGCCCCCCCTCCTCGTATGTGGCCTGTGCCTCGTCCTAAAAAACGGGCTGGGGGTGTGTGAGATGTAATATATGAAGTATTAGTGCCACTCGCTCCCCTCATCTCGTCCCACTGTTGTCCTCTGCTCACACCTCTAGATCTGGTCGTGATGCCCTTATATATAGAATCCCCACTACTGGTTGCAACTTCTGGGTCTGAGCTATCGCCCGAGCTGGTATCCACAGTGTTGATGGTTTTTTTCGTGAATCTTCTCTCACATCTCGACCTGAAGCTCTTTCTTTCATCAGGTGATAGCATCCAGCGGTACACACTTTTATATGGGTAGTCCTGATTCACTGTTTGAAGTTTCCGATTTTTGAAAGCAATAAGTTCTTGTTTATATAGCTTAATTTGTTGTGTTAGTTTGTCAATCCAATCAACGGAGCTATCCGCTCTTAATCGGTTTAGTGGTTCAGATTCAAACATCTGGATTTCAGTTCTAACTTCTTTAAGTAGTCGCCCGGCTTCTCTAATCACAAGGAGCATGAGGTCAAATGAGCATTTACTGAGAATTTTACACCAATTGGTGCAAAATTCAGCATTCGATCTTCCAATCGTGGGAATGTTCTTAACTCTGAAGCCTCGTGGCAGCAGTCTCTTTTTATGATAATCAGATAGATATATTCCATGTAAATTCAGATCTACTTCACGCTGCTTGAGTTTTGCCAGGGTATTGTATAGGGACTGACAAGACTCCTCTGTCTGTTGTTCTTCAATTGACCCAAATCTAATGGCTTCTGCGTCCTCGTCCGTAAAGGTAAAGATATCTTCATGTTTCTCCTCCAAATTCTCACTCTGAGACGTACTAGGTGTTCCCATGTTGCCAATGTTTAACTCAGTCATGATGTTATTAAATGAGGCACAAATGATGAGAAATGGGAAATGGATTGGGCTGAATCAGCCTCAGTGTGGGTGCACTGTACAGTAGAATCGTAAGTCAAGGTTGCATTGTATGTGCACTCTCACCAACAAACTGCAACTTGCCAGGGTGCTGTAGCCAGGTATGTAGATTTCAAAAATCGAAAAAGCACTCACTGGACTGTGGACATCAGTGTAAATCAAAACTTTATTGTGACGTTTCGGAACCAGCAGCGTCCCTTCCTCTGACAAACAACAAGTGAAAAAACAGAACTTTGATAAGCCTACAAAACACTCCCCTAGGTGAACTGCCAATCAAAATGAGCCGTGTGCAAAACAAGCATAAGCATGTGTAATTAGTGAATGGCCAGTTGAAACATTGTGAAATATATGTGATTTTACATAGTATAGGTGTGTACAAATATATTCATATGAAAATATAAAATTATATAAAGTCAGAGTGAAACTAATAGCCCCCAATAACGACCTGATCATTTGTAAAGCAAAAATTCGTAGCGATCATACATTCATATATATGTAAACAAATACCCTGATAGGATGGTCTATAGCACGCCTCTGATAGTTCATTGGATAATCAGGCTCCTCTCTAAATGACGCCTATGTTTTCATTCCGGACCCGAATCACAAATAATAACCACACCAAATTCGGCATAATATAATACTTTCACCGAACATCGAGAAGCAGGAGCCAGTGTCAATCTGGCATAATGTAACTGCAGGTGTCTTAAATAGCACAGCATAATAACAAATCAGTCCGATCGCTGCAAGTTCTCAAACACTGATCGAGAGGTTACCATAGCGATGTGTATATACACACAAGTGAAATTCTCAAGGCGGCTGAATATTCCTAAGTCCGGACAATATATACATATTCTAGAGATTGGATAACTCACCTCTCATGGGTACTGATATATTCCCAATTAACTCACATAGAATAAACACTGACGGTGGTGACTGTATGATGGTCCGCCCACATCGCTCATTGGACAAATACATACATGCCTCCAGACAAACCAACCTGCCTTATTGACCGCTGTGTCACAACGCCCCAAATCGCAAGTAGACAACAATTTGAACCCACGACAAAAAAAATCAATAAATAAGCTGCCACCCATTAATGTGGAGTCTCTGCGATCATCGCAAACACTCAAACTAATATCAAATTATAACACAAGGTTGTCACGGCAACCTATCAACAAAAAATAAAAATAAACATAAAAATAAAAATTACACGTACCTATAAGTGTAAAAAACATGTTCATAATATAGAACAGACCCCTATTTGGATTCCACACCTTAATATTTATCTACCCGAAATTATAATGACGTGGGGTTGTCATAGCAACATATAAACAAATCAGATCCTACAACAACACCGAGCGGCTTGAGTTATCCAATCTCTAGAATATGTATATATTGTCCGGACTATGGTAACCTCTCGATCAGTGTTTGAGAACTTGCAGCGATCTGACTGATTTGTTATTATGCTGTGCTATTTAAGACACCTGCAGTTACATTATGCCAGATTGACACTGGCTCCTGCTTCTCGATGTTCGGTGAAAGTATTATATTATGCCGAATTTGGTGTGGTTATTATTTGTGAATCGGGTCCGCAATGAAAACATAGGCGTCATTTAGAGAGGAGCCTGGCTGCGAGATACTCAATAGAGAGGGATTTCCGGTGGAAGGAGTTGTGCTGAGCAGAGCACGCGCTGAGGTTGGCGTGCAGTGAGGAGAGTGGGACTCAGATACTCTATTCTAACATTCCCCCGTGCAGTCGCTCCCGTTGTTGGTGTATCACACACCCTAGGGAGATGGGCTACGGCATCTAAGCCCCGGCATCTAAGCTCTGGCTTTCTGGTCAGAGCCACAATTGCGCTAAGAGCAATAATAAAAAGGAGGAAAGCGGCATCTAAGTTTCTCACCTTTGCTTAACCCGAGCCCAATTTCAAGTTGTTAAAATAAGCATCTGGCTTACTTGGTTTACAGTACCCGCACCAGACCCCCCTGGAGGGGTCGGAATATCGCGTCTGAGGAGAGTTGGGCTGCCGAGGATCCTGTCCTGAAGAGTGGGTGTGCTCGTTGTGGGGTCACTTCTGTGGCCTCCTAGGGCACTGTATAAGGCTTATTTTTGGTTCCGGATCAGAAAGGTGGTGGTCCCCAGGTCTTTTGTGAGCTGTAAAGCGGACAGGCTCAGGCAGAGGGGGTTTGCCCAATCGGAAAACTCGGAGATGTCAAGCCCCTCATTGTGCCCAATAGGAGTTGGAGGCATGTAAATGAGTCAGTTGATCCGGCTAACCTGATCTACGGAGGCCCTACAGGGTTGGTGTAAATACCGAAAAAGCTCCAGACCGAATAGGGAGTGAAAAGCCTTGATGCAGCCCAGCATCTTGTAACATTGCAGCACGGCTGCCACTTGAACAAATAGTCTGCCCTGGACGGTGTGTCAGGTAATCGATGATGCCAATTTAGTCTGGGCGTGCAAGCTTGTGGAAGGGTAAAAAGATACTGGACGTATCCTCTTTTACCTGTGTGCCTGTAATGTTTGGACTAATTTTGTGAACTCTATAGCCGTATAAATATTTACTTTTGCTTACTGTTAGTAAGGATAACTAATTTAATACCCTACTATATATTTTAAAGATAATCCTGTTTAGACTCACCACTCCAGACCGTGGGTGTACAGATTGTTATTAACACCCAGTGTTTTGCTCATTGACTGAGGGTGACCTATGGTGGGGTCATTAAGAGTATATTAGGATAATCTTAGAAATGAAGATAAAGAAAAGAAAAGAGAATTCAATTACATATGGTAAAGAATTCTAATTATTAATTCACAAAAGTATATTTAGAAATTAGTGCACAGAGTAATAATATTTTACTTGAACCTACTATAGAGAGTTATAACTATAGCTAAATATATAGGTATTATATTACCAAAGACTTCACATAATATCCAGATAAAAATAGAGTTATGTATTGAAGAAAGGCATATGCATAAAAAATAGTTGCAGTACTGATAGTTGAGAACAGGAAACCGGTATTTGTAGAAAGGGTTAAGGTATTGCAATACAAAGCATTGTAGACGTTATGGTAATTAGGGTTATTTGTACCGTAATCTGTATTGTAAATCTCCTGATCAGTGATGCAGAGGATGGCAGTCAGTTCTGTGAGCAGAGAGAATCCTGTCTTTGCTTTAGATGTAGCAAGCTGAAAACACACAGGAGCGGGATCTCTGTGTTTGAAGCTCTGGAGAAGCAGCAGGGCGTGACGTCATACGCCGAGATTCAGGGAGTGAGAGAAAGCAGCTGTGGAGAGGCTGTGAACGGAAACTTGATGCTGTAAATCTCTCCCTGTAAAACTCAATAGAATGTTAGAATTGTTAAGTAAGAACTTTAGAGAGCTTAGTACTAGCTCAAATAATATCCTTTAGGAATCAAAATACCAATCAGGTAATGGAGGGTGAATGTTTCTTAAATAGATGTGGATAGTCACATGATCACAGAGTTAAAGGGGAAGTACAGCAGAATTGTAACATATAAATCCTGACAGTATACCCCCCTCAAAACCCCCTCCCAGAGATCAAGGTTTAGGCCGATCTGGATGTCGACGGTGGAAGAGGGAGACCAACCGTGGAGCAGATAAATTAGTAGAAGGTTCCCAAGAATCCTCTTCAGGACCGTAGTCCTTCCAGCGAACCAAATACTGAAGAGTCCTATTGTGAAATCTTGAATCAAGAATTTCTGCAATCTCATAACTAATATCTTCAGCGATAGGCGTAGGTCCCTGAGTGCTTGTAGTCATATGTCGAATAGGTAGATATGGCTTGAGAAGAGAAACATGAAAAACTGAATGATTCCGATATGAGGATGGCAATTCCAAAGAAACTGCATTTGAATTGATGATTTTATCAATCTTAAACGGTCCAATGAATAAACTAGCCAATTTTTTACTTGGAATCTGCAGCTTAAGATGTTTAGAGGAGAGCCAAACTAAGTCACCAACCTTGTAATCAGGAGGTTTAGATCTTCTTCGATCATAGTATAGTTTTTGATTGTATTGTGCAGTCTTAAGCGTTTCTTGAACTATAGGAAAAGCCTGTGCCAACGTATTAAGTGTATCATTTACCAATGGTGAAGTAGATTCATCTCTTTGTAGTAAATGGTAAGAAGGATGAAAACCATAATTAATAAAAAATGGTGTTAATTTTGTTGAAGTATTAATAGTATTATTATATGAAAACTCTGCAGTTGGCAACAAATCTGACCAGTTGTCTTGCTGATAAGTACAATAACAACGTAGGTACTGTTCCAAAGTCTGGTTAGTCCTTTCAGTTTGTCCATCGGACTGAGGATGATATGCAGATGACAGATGTCTCTCGATACGAAGAGTTTTACACAACTGAGTCCAAAATCTGGAGGTAAATTGAGATCCTCTATCGGTAGTGATAGAATCAGGCAGACCATGAAGACGTACAATATGCTTCAAAAAGAGTTGAGCAGTTTCAGCAGCGTTAGGTAATCCATGGCAAGGCACAAAATGTGCCATCTTTGAGAAATGATCAACAACCACAAATATAGTATTTGTGATATCCCTTTAAGACTTTCTGACTATCAGCACTTCCTCCTATTTAAGGAAGTGCTTTTCCATTACTCAGTGCCTGAAAATTAAAGTGGATTCTCTCATCCTGTGCTACTGCTCATTCCAAGCAGTTTACTTTTTCCTTTCAGGTCTTAAGTATTCTTATTTTTGAAGGCTGTTTGTATCTCAAAGTTTGCTGCACTTTTTTCCTGATTCCTTTTGGACTGAGACTTCTAATCATATTCCTACGCTACCGGAACTCAATCACACACAGCTGAAGCCGCACTCACACAAGCTGCTACCGGAACGCCGCTCTCTAATATTCTCCGGTTTAATACTTACTCTGCTGTTAATTCCGCTCTCCACGCTTCATCATCGCTTCTGGCAAAATCTGATCTTATCTCCACGCTGGTATTGGTATCGTATTGTATACAAAGTTAAGGTTTCCTAATATAACGCTAAGTGTCATTACTTACCTGAGTTGTATTACAATGAATTAACCTCCTCCTTGCTGGTCAATATTGCGTGTGTGTTGGAACATTGTATATATATTTTAGAGTGTTTGTGTGAGTGCGTGAAACTTAAGGAAAGTTACTTGAACATTACTTTATCAAGATTTGAACTTTATCAACTCATTACTTATCCTGAATATAAAGGATTTTTTCTCATTTTTTCTTTGGTCATAATATTATGGAATCAATTGCTTATATATTAGAAGCTTAATAAGTTTCTCACATAAGATTTACTATTATCATTCATAGAGGTATAATCCATACTTTTAATTTCAATTACTAAAAGTAAATGCTCACCTTGTGCATGCAAGTAGATTAAGTTATATTTACTTGCTGTTTACAAGAAAAGAGCTACATTCCATTTATTTTATT
Organism: Bombina bombina; assembly: GCF_027579735.1. Lineage (NCBI taxonomy): Eukaryota > Metazoa > Chordata > Amphibia > Anura > Bombinatoridae > Bombina > Bombina bombina. Next base: position 131,770,877 of record NC_069506.1, read on the forward strand.
TTTTATTATAAATCTCTGAAGTTTAGTGAGATAAAATTATCACAGAATTTTCAGGCCAAAAATAAAGTTTTTTTTTTTTTATTTGGAAGATGGATCCTAATGAAATTAAAAATGAATTTTCTAATATTCATCAGAAATTAGAATATCTTGCTAGAGCCTTAACAGAGGTACAAACTGAAAACAAAGCTCTCAAAATCTTAATAAAAGATTGTATGTCAGGGAAAGAAGCAGGAATTGCTGAACCTCACATACAATACCCACAACCATTTTCTGGCAAACGCAGCGAATTCAGGGATTTTAAAAGTGCATGTAAACTTCTTTTCTCACTTAGACCTAAAACATACCATAGTGAAAGGATAAAGGTCTGTACCACTATTTCCTTCCTACAGGGGGAGCCACGCTCCTGGGCCAATAGATTCTTTGAAAGTGAACATTCAATATTGGATTCACTTGAAGAATTTTTTCTAGTTATGACTGCCTTGTATGAGGATTCCCACACTCAAATAACAGCTGAAAATAAATTAAGAGCTATGAAACAGGGGAAAAGAAACATTGAAGAATATATTACTGAATTTCAAATGTGGATAGATGACTCTCAATGGAACGAGATCAGTTTAAAGAATCAATTCAGATTGGGTCTCTCTGAATCCCTTAAAGATGAATTGTCACGATTAGAGATGCCTGACACACTGAATGGGTTGATGAAATTAAGCACCACTTTGGACCGAAGGTTACGTGAAAGAAAGGCTGAAAAAGCTTCCTATGAAGTTGTGCCCAGACGTTCATATCCCTGTTTTACAACCATGGAAAAAGCTGTTTCAAACCAGGTTCCTATGGAAATTGGAACTATAAGGGGTCCTCTAACCCCAGAGGAAAAAATTAGACGTAGATTAGAAAATCTCTGTCTTTATTGTGGACAAAAAGACCACTCCGTCACAAATTGTCCATCTCTATTGAGACAGAAAAAGGGTAAGGGTAGTTTCAATCAAAATATTTTTCACATTTCTCAAAACCCCCATCTCACTCTCACCTTTTCTTTACAGTGGGATCAGAAAAACGTGCGCTCTAACGCTTTGATTGATTCTGGGGCGTCAGGAAACTATATAGATATAGCATATGTTAAGCTCAATAAAATTCCAACTGTTGTCAAGACACATCCTGTTTCAGTTAAACTTATTGATGGTTCTATTATACAACAGGGCCCCATTACTCATCAGACAATCCCTTTACTCGTAACAACTGACCATGGACATTCCGAATATATTACTTTTGACCTCATACCTATCTACATGCATATTATTATTTTAGGTTTTAACTGGTTACAAATACATAATCCTCATATTGACTGGTCATCACCACAAGTAAAATTTGACTCTGATTATTGTATAAAGACTTGTTTTCCCTATCAGGTAATCTCTACTATAGAACATGAGCTACCTCAAATTTATCAGGACCTGGCAGAGGTATTTGACCTCAAGGAGGCAGAAAACCTCCCACCACATAGGGAATTTGACTGTCCCATTGATTTAATACCGGGATCTCAAATACCACATGGTAAGATTTACCCTCTTTCGCAAGAAGAATTGGTATATCTAAGATCATATTTAGATGAAAACTTGCGAAAAGGGTTCATCTCACACTCAACATCCTCTGCTGCTGCAGGATTGTTTTTAGTACGCAACAAAGATGGGACAATAAGACCTATTATTGACTACAGGGCATTGAATGAAATAACAATTAAAAATAGGTATCCTTTACCTCTCATACCAGAGTTACTCAAAAGATTAAATGAGGCCACAATCTACTCGAAATTAGATCTAAAGGGCGCTTATAATCTTATTCGCATAAAGGAAGGGCACGAATGGAAAACCGCGTTCAGAACCCGCTATGGTCTTTTCCAGTATAACGTAATGCCCTTTGGTTTAAGCAATGCTCCCGCAACCTTCCAACATTTTATCAACGAGATTTTTCATGATCTAATGGATATCTGTGTCATCATATATCTAGATGATATTCTGATTTATTCAAAATCTCCCATAGAACATGAAAAACATGTTAGGTGGGTTCTTACTCGTCTCAAGGAGCATAAGTTATATGCAAAACTAGAAAAATGTGTTTTTCATGTCTCTAAAATAAAATTTTTGGGTTATATAATTACACCAAACAAAATAGAAATGGATCCTGAAAAAGTAGCCGCAATTAAAGACTGGCCTAAACCCACTACAGTAAAAGCGTTACAGCGATTTATTGGTTTCGCAAATTATTACCGTAAATTTATAAAAAACTTCTCCTCAGTGATAAAACCATTAACACAATTAACTAGTATAAAACAGCGCTTTAAGTGGTCTGAACAAGCCCAGAAGACTTTTGATAGTCTTAAGGAAATGTTTTCAACAGCTCCAATACTAACATGCCTAAATTTGATCAACAGTTCCTTTTGGAAGTTGATGCATCCAATACAGGCATAGGGGCTGTTCTTTCCCAACAAAATAAGGAGACAGGTGAAGTTCATCCCATTGCGTTCTATTCAAGAACGTTGACTTGTGCTGAAGCTAACTATAGTGTTGGAGACAAAGAACTCCTTGCTATTAAGTGTTCTCTAGAACAATGGAGACACCTACTAGAAGGATCAGTAATTCCATTCCTTATTTATACTGATCATAAAAATTTAGAATACTTAAAAAAGAATAAGACTTTAACAGCTAGACAAGCAAGGTGGTCACTCTTTTTAGATCGCTTTAACTTTCTAATAACTTATAAACCTGGGAGTCAAAACACAAAGGCAGATGCACTTTCTCGTATTTATGAGTTACTTCCTCATGAACAACCTAACTTCACTATCCCTCCAGAAAAGATAATAGGTACTTTAACACCCTTAGAAGAAGAGATTTACACTGCTCTAAAACATGATTCAATACCATTACAAAATTGTTCCAAAGATCCTACTACAGGTCTTTTCTACCATGAAGAAAAGTTATACATACCTGAGAAATTAAGGTCTTCCATTCTCACACATACCCATGATGACACCATATCTGGTCACCCAGGGATACAGAAAACCATTGAACTTACCCGGCGTAAGTTTTGGTGGCCAGGGATGAATAAATACATTTATGATTACGTCTCTAGGTGTGAGAATTGTGCTAGAAATAAAATTGAACATAAAAAACCCATAGGGTTACTTAGACCTCTGCCCATTCCAGATAAACCATGGAGTACTATTGCCATGGATTTTATAGTGGAGTTACCTGCATCACAACAATATAACACTATCATGGTAGTAGTTGACCATTTAACAAGACTGGCTCATTTTATTCCACTTAAGGGATTACCAACTGCCATGACTACAGCCAAAGTATTTCTTGATCAGGTTGTAAGACTACACGGTTTACCCTCTAATATTATTACTGATAGGGGTACCCAATTCACCTCTTCCTTCTGGAGATCTTTGTGTAAGTTACTGAAGATTGATCATCGCTATACAACTGCTTTTCATCCTCAGACAAATGGGTTGACAGAAAGACTCAACCAGACCATTGAACACTTTTTACGTTGTTATATTTCACATTTACAAGATGACTGGCTAATTTACCTTCCTATGGCTGAATTTACTCATAATAATTCATTCTGTTCCTCAACCAAAACATCCCCCTTCTTCGCAACTTATGGGTACCATCCTAATACTATAACCTTGTCCCACAAAACAGTGAATTCCCCTTCAGCTTTAGATTTTTCTTCCAAGCTTCAAGATCGATTGAGAGTATTGAAAAAACATCTAGCCGAAGCTAAGGAATACCAAAAGAAATACTATGATCGGAAACATTCGATTGGACCTGAATATAAAATAGGTGACCTAGTATTACTCTCTACTAAAAACCTCAAACTTCAGGTCCCTAGCAAGAAACTGGCTAACCAATTTCTGGAACCTTACCCTGTGGAGCAGATAATAAATCCCAATGTGGTCAAGCTCACGTTACCCAAGGACTACAAGTTTCATCCCACCTTCCATATTTCATTATTGAAACCTTTTGATTCAATGACACGCACGACAGTTGATCTTCCGCCTCCTATCTCAGTGGATCTTCCAGAGGAATTTGAAGTTGAATCAATACTGGATTCTAGGATTCGACGACAAAGATTAGAATATCTCATCAGATGGAAGGGTTATGGTCCAGAGGATGATTCCTGGCATCTTCATTCAGAAGTTCATGCCCCTCGTCTGGTGAAGGCATTCCATCATCGTTACCCCCTTAAACCTGGTCTGGAATCCCCGGGGGTGATTCCCTGAGAAGGGGGGGATGTGATATCCCTTTAAGACTTTCTGACTATCAGCACTTCCTCCTATTTAAGGAAGTGCTTTTCCATTACTCAGTGCCTGAAAATTAAAGTGGATTCTCTCATCCTGTGCTACTGCTCATTCCAAGCAGTTTACTTTTTCCTTTCAGGTCTTAAGTATTCTTATTTTTGAAGGCTGTTTGTATCTCAAAGTTTGCTGCACTTTTTTCCTGATTCCTTTTGGACTGAGACTTCTAATCATATTCCTACGCTACCAGAACTCAATCACACGCAGCTGAAGCCGCACTCACACAAGCTGCTACCGGAACGCCGCTCTCTAATATTCTCCGGTTTAATACTTACTCTGCTGTTAATTCCGCTCTCCACGCTTCATCATCGCTTCTGGCAAAATCTGATCTTATCTCCACGCTGGTATTGGTATCGTATTGTATACAAAGTTAAGGTTTCCTAATATAACGCTAAGTGTCATTACTTACCTGAGTTGTATTACAATGAATTAACCTCCTCCTTGCTGGTCAATATTGCGTGTGTGTTGGAACATTGTATATATATTTTAGAGTGTTTGTGTGAGTGCGTGAAACTTAAGGAAAGTTACTTGAACATTACTTTATCAAGATTTGAACTTTATCAACTCATTACTTATCCTGAATATAAAGGATTTTTTCTCATTTTTTCTTTGGTCATAATATTATGGAATCAATTGCTTATATATTAGAAGCTTAATAAGTTTCTCACATAAGATTTACTATTATCATTCATAGAGGTATAATCCATACTTTTCATTTCAATTACTAAAAGTAAATGCTCACCTTGTGCATGCAAGTAGATTAAGTTATATTTACTTGCTGTTTACAAGAAAAGAGCTACATTCCATTTATTTTATTTTTTATTATAAATCTCTGAAGTTTAGTGAGATAAAATTATCACAGTATTATAGTTTGAAGATGGAGGTAACTCAACTATAAAGTCCATGGCAATAAATCGCCAAGGACGGTCAGCAATAGGTAAAGAAAGCAGATAACCATAAGGGTGGTTATGTGTAGGCTTACAAGTAGTACCTATTTTACAAGATTGTATGTACTTTTTGACAGAGTGTATCAATTTTGGCCACCAATAGTCCCTCTGTATAAGATGTGTAGTCTTACGAACTCCTGGATGTCCAGACATTGGTGCATCATGTGCATTATGGAGAATTTGATCTCTGAGTGTGACCGGAACATAAATTTTATGGCCAAAGTAGAGTAGCCCATTGGAATGTTTGGACAAATTTAAAGTAATAGTAGTGGAGTCCTCTGATTGATGTTTTTTAAAAAGAGAAATACTATCAATGGTAAGACCGATGACTCGATGTGAAGGTATTATAGTATCTGAAATAAATTCAGCTATAGGTTTTGGAGTAGATCTAGACAGAGCATCAGCTTTTACATTTTTTATAGCAGGTCGATATGTGATAATGAAGTCAAACCTTGTAAAAAATAAACTCCACCGCAATTGTCGAGCAGATAAAGTTTTATTTGTTCTGAGATACTGTAAATTCCTGTGGTCGGTGTAAATTATAATTGGATGTCTAGCACCTTCAAGAAGATGCCTCCAAAAATCTAATGCTGCCTTTATGGCTAAAAGTTCTTTTTCACCCACCGGGTAGTTTAGTTCTGCTGAATTCATAGACCTGGAGAAAAAGGCAATAGCATGTAAAGGCTGATCAGGTGAAGCCTTCTGAGAAAGAACAGCCCCCAAAGCATAATTTGAAGCATTCACCTCGAGAAAATACTGTTTTGTGGGATCTGGGAATTGCAGTATGGGAGCTCTGATGAAACTTTTCTTAAGAAGGTTGAAGGCCAAATCAGCATCTGAATTCCAAGAGAACTTCGAAGCTTTTTTAGTGAGATTGGTGAGAGGTTTAACAATACTAGAGAAATCTTGTATAAATTTTCTGTAGAAATTTGCAAAACCTACAAATTTCTGAACATCTTTTTTAGAAGAGGGTGTCAACCAATTTGTAATAGCGTCAACCTTGTTAGACTCCATTTGAATTCCTGAGGGGGATATCTTGTACCCGAGGAAAGAGATGGTATCAGTATGAAAGATGCATTTCTCAGCTTTAGCGTATAAATGATTTTGTCTGAGTCTGAGAAGTATGGTTCTTACACGAGTGATATGATTGTCTAGTGTATCCGAATATATCAGGATGTCATCCAAATAAATGACCATACAGGTATCTAAAAGGTCTTTGAACAGGGAATTAATGAAAAACTGAAAAGTTGCTGGGGCATTACATAACCCGAATGGCATCACGGTATATTCGAAAAGACCATACCGGGTGCGAAATGCAGTGAGCCATTCATCCCCTTTCCTGATTCTTATCAAATTGTAAGCACCCCTTAAATCAAGCTTTGTATATATTTTAGCACCCTGAAGCCGTTCAATTAATTCGGGGATGAGGGGAAGAGGATACCTATTTTTAATGGTACATTTATTAAGTTGTCTATAATCAATGATTGGTCTTAAACTGTTATCCTTGTTCTTTACAAAGAATATTCCCGCACCTGCAGGAGATGTAGATGGGCGAATAAAACCTTTTTTAAGGTTATCATCTAAATATTCTTTGAGATGAACAAGTTCGGGTTCTGATAAAGGATAAATGTGCCCAAAAGGTATCTTAGAGTTTGGTATTAGATCAATTGGGCAATCAAAAGGTCTGTGTGGTGGAAGAACCTCTGCCTGCTTTTTGTCAAAAACATCAGTTAAATCAGAATAAACAGGAGGGATTATTAATGTTGAAGTGTCTGAATCTATTTGCAGTAATGTCTGAGACTTCTTACAATGAGTGTTACAGTAATGTGAATTAAATTCTATAGAACCCTTTGACCAATGTATGTTAGGTTGATGTTTCTTCAACCATTCTAAACCCAGAATTAAAGGGAACAATGGTGATTGTATAATTTCAAAGTTACAAGTCTCTGTGTGCCCTGACAAGAAGGAAACAGTGATTGGAGTAGTGTGATGAGTAATAGGACCAGATTTTATAGAAGAACCATCCACAACTCGTATTGCAAGTGGAATATGTTTCTTTATTACAGGAATGTTATTAGTGTCAACAAATGAGGAATTAATGAAATTGTTGGTGGCTCCAGAATCAATCACGGCCTGGGTGTGTACTCGGTTGTGTGGCCACTGTAAAAGAACAGAAAGAATAAAATGTGAAGAAGGTTGTAATGAAGTTACAGTTGTATGCAGAGAATGGGTGCTCTTACCCTTCTTAGATTTGTTGAGACTGGGGCAATCCTTCACCCCATGGTCCTTGGCTGCACAGTAAAGACACAGGTTATTAATTCTACGTCTTAGTTTCTCTTCTATCTTTAATGGTCCTTTAACGAAAGCAATGTCCATTGGCTCATCTTGGGTTTTAGAAGAAATATGGGTAGTTGCTAAGGGATTTTTCTTGAAAGTATAATCAGTCACCCCTTTCTCACTCTTTCTCTCCCTGAGGCGACGGTCAATAGTAATAGATAGTGTCATTAAAGCCTCAAGGTTGTCAGGAATCTCTGTGCGGGCAAGTTCATCTTTTAATGAATCAGAAAGTCCTATACGAAATTGGTTTCTAAGTGCAGGATTATTCCAGAGAGTATCAGGAGCCCATCTTTTAAATTCAGTGATGTAATCTTCTACAACACGGCGTCCCTGTTTTAGATTTCTTATAGCTACTTCTGCTGTGTTTTGTTTATCATGATCCTCATACAATAGAGACATGGCATCAAAGAAAGTTTCCAATGAGTTTAATATAGGGTCATTGTTTTCATAATAGGCATTAGCCCAATTCTTTGCTTCTCCCCTTAAATAAGAGATAACAGTAAGTACCTTAGTTTTCTCTGTTGGATATGTGCGGGGTTTTAGGGAGAAAAACAAAGTACAAGAATTTTTGAAATCCCTAAATTGTGACCTATCCCCATTGAATTTCTCCGGAGGGCATACTTGGGGTTCAGGAGTTGGGAGATCTATTAATGACGCTTTAGGTATAGCTTGTTCTCGAATGTACTTCCTTAACTCCTGATTTTCAGTTTGTAAATCCCTAAGCCCTTGAAGCATTAAATCCATATTTTGGGATAGGGCCCCCACACGGTTAGCAAGCTCATTTACGTCCATCCTAATGAGTAAAGGAAAATATATAGAAAAGGGTAAATATTTATTTTAGGCTTGGTATTAAGTAAGGATAACTAATTTAATACCCTACTATATATTTTAAAGATAATCCTGTTTAGACTCACCACTCAGTCTCACACCAGACCGTGGGTGTACAGATTGTTATTAACACCCAGTGTTTTGCTCATTGACTGAGGGTGACCTATGGTGGGGTCATTAAGAGTATATTAGGATAATCTTAGAAATGAAGATAAAGAAAAGAAAAGAGAATTCAATTACATATGGTAAAGAATTCTAATTATTAATTCACAAAAGTATATTTAGAAATTTGTGCACAGAGTAATAATATTTTACCTGAACCTACTATAGAGAGTTATAACTATAGCTAAATATATAGGTATTATATTACCAAAGACTTCACATAATATCCAGATAAAAATAGAGTTATGTATTGAAGAAAGGCATATGCATAAAAAATAGTTGCAGTACTGATAGTTGAGAACAGGAAACCGGTATTTGTAGAAAGGGTTAAGGTATTGCAATACAAAGCATTGTAGACGTTATGGTAATTAGGGTTATTTGTACCGTAATCTGTATTGTAAATCTCCTGATCAGTGATGCAGAGGATGGCAGTCAGTTTTGTGAGCAGAGAGAATCCTGTCTTTGCTTTAGATGTAGCAAGCTGAAAACACACAGGAGCGGGATCTCTGTGTTTGAAGCTCTGGAGAAGCAGCAGGGCGTGACGTCACACGCCGAGATTCAGGGAGTGAGAGAAAGCAGCTGTGGAAACTTGATGCTGTAAATCTCTCCCTGTAAAACTCAATAGAATGTTAGAATTGTTAAGTAAGAACTTTAGAGAGCTTAGTACTAGCTCAAATAATATCCTTTAGGAATCAAAATACCAAGCAGGTAATGGAGGGTGAATGTTTCTTAAATAGATGTGGATAGTCACATGATCACAGAGTTAAAGGGGAAGTACAGCAGAATTGTAACATATAAATCCTGACACTGTTATGCATTTAACACAGTGTGAAGGGAAAAAATGTGCCTGAAAGGGGGACAGAAGAGGAAAAGAAGAAAGGGGGTAAAAAATTGCTTGTTATTTGTTTATGCTCCATTGTCTGATGTCCCTCTATGTGGATTCCTTATGTGTTTTGCAGTCAATTTTGATGCTATTTAATATATGTTAATTTTTCTGCTCAGGTTGCATAGTTTCAAATTTCCATCTTATTTGTTAATCCCTAGGTTAGAAGAGGTGGTAGGTGTATCATCATATGGTATTATATTGTTTGATTTTTTTTTTTTCCCCCAGGGCCTATACACAAGGGAATGTAATTTCTAGTCCATTGGAGGGGGGACCCTATTCAATAGGTTAAAGATAGCTGTTGAATATCAAGTAATTAATCTGCCATTGGATATTTTTTGAGATAAAGTTCAAACCATCAGTATTATTTGGATAAACCATTCATAATATAAGCAGGATAGGTATGTATTAGTGAATAGATAGTAGATGTTAGGTGATTTGTCTATCAGTTTCTCAATTTAAAGTTGAATAATAGCGGCAGTAGAATACTGTGTAGTCTGGTGTCAAGCGATTGGTATATAGCAGGCTCCTTTGTTTTTGATTCACTCCTTTTTTTTTTTTTTTTTGTGGTCTATATATATAGTTAGCTATTAAGAGGGTTGTAGGTGGAGGGAAGGGGGGGTCTTCACGTTTGTGTATTCAGATTCTTTAGGATTTACAGAATCACATATTGGGGTACCAGGCGAGTACCTGGTTTTGTATGGTGTGTTGTGCAACATATGCACTATTTTGAATGGAAAGATATATCACCCAGGTGAAATCTATTTCACCCATAATGCCTGCGAAAGCGAAAGATAAAAAAAATAATAAAACAGCTGATACCAGTCTAGATAACCCTATGGATTCCAGTAAGAGTGTGTTTGATATGCAAGAGCTTACAGCTAAACTTCTGGAAGTGTTTTCTCCTCAATTTGAAGCAATTAAAAAGGAACTAGGGTCTATTTCTACCGAAATAGTTACATTATCATCTGAAGTGAAACTTTTTTCAAACAGATTAACAGAGGCTGAGTCTAGAATTTCTGATTTAGAAGATCAGGGCCACATTTCAGCAGAGATTATTAAAAAACAAGATACTAAAATCAGAAATATGCAGCTTCGCCTGGAGGATCTTGAGGATCGCTCCCGGCACAATAATATTAGATTAGTTGGCCTACCAGAGGTTTCAGAATTTGAAGATCTGTTAAAATTCACTTCTACTACACTCCCCCTGGCTCTGGGGATGCCCCCCCCAATCAGTACCACTTATAGTTGAACGAGCTCATAGACTGGGCCCTAAGAAAGACTCCTCGGATGGAGCTTTAAAAAATAGAGTATGTTTATTTAAACTTCTAAAATACCAAGACAAGATTGAACTTATGAGACTTTTTAAAATGTCAGGACCCCTTCTATTTGGAAATAGTAGGATACTAATGTTTCAGGATTTTTCCTCTGAGACCTCGTCGAGGAGGAGAATTATGGCCCTGCACTGTACACAACTTATAAATAAAGGGATAAAAGCACAGATGATCTATCCAGCCCGAATCATAGTGGAAGACTGAGGTGCTAGACGCTCATTTGACGAGGTCTCAGAGGTAAAAAAATATATAGAATCCATGTGAGTAGATGCTAGATGTGGTCTGGTACTCAAATAAGATGTTGGTTGAATATTAATTTGAAGGTGTGATAATGTTTAAGCAAAACTTAGTGTCGATTTTAGTTATGGTTAGCGCATTTGTTATATGTATTTTGTGTTTTGTTGTATGTAGTAGGATGTTTATGGTGTTGTGCTCCTTTTTTCTCTTTTTTTTTTTTTTTTTTCTTCTCTCTTCCCGCTCTCCTCCTCTCTTCTTCTCTCGCCCTCCTCTCTTGCCCCCCCCTTTTTTTTGTGTGCATTATTTTTAAAGAGTTTTACATTGGCCTCCCCGGGCTGCTTTTACTTTGAAAGTCGGATGTTAGATGGGTGAGGAACTCAAAGTACTTTCGTGGAATAGAGGGGGAATAACTTCCCCCATTAAGCGTAAACTAGTTATCAAAAAATTAGCTAGTCATAAACCTGATATAGCCCTTCTACAGGAGACTCACCTTAATCAGCAAGAAACAGTGAAATTGAAGATAAAGTGGGTAGGGGAAGTCATCTCTACATCTAGTCGAGCTAGAAAATGTGGGTTAGTTATTCTTCTACATAAGGATTTAGACTACAAGATAATTAAAGTAGAAGTAGACGAGGCGGCTAGATATCTTCTGCTTCAAATCCAATTAAAAAATCTCAACTTGGTGATTTGTAATGTATATGCCCCAAATAATTTTTCCAGAGAATTCTGGGAAAATATAAAGCTTAAATTATTTCCCTTTGTCTCTGAGAATTTAATTCTTGGGGGAGATTTTAATGCAACTCTTTGTCCTATCCTGGATAGATTTTAAAAAAAAAATATTGCAGTGCATAATAGAAATGCGAAATGTTTACAACAACTTTGCTCGAGTCTAAAACTAGTTGATGTTTGGCGGTTAAAAAATTCTGACAAGTTGGTATATTCATGTGAGTCTAAAGGACATGGAACGTTTTCAAGAATAGATTTCTTTTTAATCTCAGGAACTCTATCATCTCAAGAATTAGAGACCGAGATAGGAGAAATTAGCATCTCAGATCATGCCATTATCTCATTATTTTTTGTAGTAGGGAACAAAGAAAGGATTAAAACACCCAGATTTATTTTTCCTTGTTATCTATACAATAATCCTAAATTTGTTAATTTTTTAAAAGCCTCTTGGCAGCGTTATTATTCTGAAAATTCAAGCTATATTAATAAGACTGAAATATTCTGGGAAGCTTTTAAAGCTGTATTGAGGGGTGAAATTCAGGTCTATATAAGTTTAGGTAAGAAGAAGAGTAGAACAAGAGAAATCCAAATTATAAATCAGGTTAGGAATGCCTATATAACATATTGCTCAAATCCCACAGTGGGGAATTGGGGGAAGTACAGAGACAAGAGAAAGGAAAGAGACCTCTTTTAAAACGGAAATTAGTAGAGGAAGAAGCAAAAATAAATCTCCATTTCAAAGGTATGCATGGGTGCTCGGCCAAATATTTAGCTAAACTTACTAAAAGTAGAAAAAAGAAAAATCTTATATTGGCAATTCAAACAGATAAAGGCAGAGCTACGGAGACTAAGGAGATCTCAGAAATCTTTTATACTTATTATCAACAGCTCTACTCCGAAACTTTAATAGATAAGGGTAATCATAATAATTTTTGGGATATGATAAAGGTTCCTAAAATATCTAATGAGGATGTGTTAGTAATTAATGCTCCGATTTCAATGCAAGAAATCAAGAAGGCTATAGATAATTTAAAGATGAATAAAGCAGCGGGTCCTGATGGATTCCCCGCTGAATTCTATAAATGTTTGAGTGAAGAGGTATCTGCGATTTTAGAAAAACTTTTCAATTCTTACTTTCATTCAATGAATCCTATATCAAAATATTTCTCTGCGGCGAATATTTCTCTGATTCTAAAGAAAGGTAAAAACCCGGAAGAACCGGCCTCTTATAGGCCAATATCTGTTTTAAATATAGATTATAAAATATTAATGGTAATTATTGCGGCTAGAGTATCTAAGTGTCTACATAATATTATACATCCAGATCAGTCCGGATTTATGCTAACTAGAAATCCAACAAAAAATACACGTAAATTAATTAATCTTCTGGATTATGCTTGGAATGTAGACCAGGGTAGGAAGAATCCGCTATGGCAAGACGCTGCGATTCTCTCTCTGGATGCTATTAAAGCATTTGATTCAATTATCTGGGAATACTTATATAGGTCTTTAGAGCAATTTGGTTTTAAAGGAGAATTTTTACATTTTATTCATAGAATATATCATAATCCAATATCTTTTTTACTTATCAATGGGACCTTATCATCCAAAATAATTTTACAAAGGGGCACTAGGCAGGGGTGCCCGTTGTCCCTGTTACTCTTTAATATTGCACTAGAACCCCTATCAATACGATTTAGAGAAATATTAATAGGATGTCAGCTTGGCACATACTCCCTTAAAATTTTGTTATATGCGGACGACGTACTATTATTTTTAGCGAATGTTCAGCAGTCTATTACGGTGGTCCTACAAACCTTGAAACTCTTCAGCTCGTTTTCTGGGTATAAGATAAATCTAGAAAAGAGTGAATTATTGTGTTTTAATAATAGTCTGATAGTGTCATCTAGTATCCCGTTTAAACAAGTTGATGCTATTAAATACCTAGGGTTAGTCTTACACAGGAATCCTAGTTATTGGTATAAAGCCAATTTCGAGCATCTGTTTCAAAAGATTGCTGCTGATCTACAACTCTGGGGGGCATTTTCACTGTCTCTGACAGCACGTGTCAGTTTAATCAAATCCATTATCTTTCCACGTTTGTTATATCCGCTCCAGAATCTACCACTGTTTATATCAAATAAGGACCTAAAGCTAATCAATGCTTTATTTTCTAAATTTATCTGGAATAATAAAAAATCTCGAATAGCTCTGGGAAGACTCATGCAAACTGCGGGATCTGCCAGCTTAGCATTACCCAATCTTAAACTTTATAATTTGGCGGCGTTGTCCAAAATAGCATTAGATTGGCTCGTCGGTTCTAATATTGTCTCATCCGAAGAGATAGAATTATTTTTAATTGCTCCGTTTTCATTAAAAGCGATTCTACATTGCAAAGTACAGAATTTGCAGCAGAATGTTAGTTGTCTTGTTTCTTTAAAAAATGTTGTACATGCGTGGCAAAAGTTATGCTCAATTTTAGAGCTAGACTATTCTTTTTCAGAGTTTCTACCTATTTTAAGTAATCCGAGTTTTCCTCCTGGGTTATATCAAAAAGTTTTCAGAGATTGGGCAGAAAAAGGGTTATGTTTCGTAAAACAACTTCTTGATGAAAACTATCAAATAATCTCTGTAGAGGATATCTTTAGTAAATATGGTTTACCTAGATCTAATTTATTTGCTTATTTCCAAATTCGTCATTTCATTTTGGACCAGAAGTGGCAGGATACATTCATAATAGCCTGGGCGGATATTAAACTTTGTATACAAAAATTCATCACAGGTGATGCATCGATTTCCCTGATATATGACATTTTGTTGAATAAGCAGAGCTTGCTCATTAGGGATAATTTGTCTAAATTTTGGGTTTCAAGAATTCCTTCAATAGATTATGAAAATATCTCCCAAAGTTTTAACTTGCTGCATAAATGTAAAGTACCAATGGCCTGGAATGAATCACATATGAAATTGATTAACGACTTCTATATTTCTCCTTGGAAGTTAAATAAGTTTTATCCTTCATCGGTTAATATATGTCCACGTTGTGCATATTATAAAGCAGATACACTTCATATGTTTTGGTCATGCCCTATGGTTAGACAATTATGGCTAAAGATAATCTACTGGTTTAATAAACTTTACAAAGTCACAATATCGTTAGCAGTGGAGGATATCATTTTTTTATATCCTTTTAATGATGCGTTTAATAGGAATACAGTAGAAAGTTTAAACACAGTTATATTAGCAGTTAGATTTTGTATTCTTAAAAATTGGAAAAGTAAGCGTGTATTAGGACTTGCTTTGGTGTTTAAAATTTTTCAAGATCAGATTGTTTTTGAATCATTCCATCTCCATGATGCCTCTGAGAAAAGAATTAAGAAATTCCTATGGAGATGGTCACCTGTTATTCTAACATACCCAAGTGTAAGTTTTGCGGAATTGACACTATTAAATGTCTTTCCACATAGCTGGATTAAGCAGTCTGGAGGGGTAAGTGCGAAGAGGTAGGTGGAGGGTCGGGAGTGGAGGAGAGGACTCGTCTGAATTTTTTTTTTTTTTTCTCTCTTCTGCTATTTTTTTCTTGTTTGGTTCTGTTCTGTTTTGTCTTATTTTTATCTTGGTTATTTTTTAGTGTTTTACTTCAATATGTACAAAATATGTCATGGTTACTCGTTTAATTTGTACATAATGTTGTGCAAAAGTTCTTTAAAAATTCCAGCAGTGTATGTTTTTTATTAAGAAAACCATTTATGAGCAAAATGTATTGATTTTTAATTTATATAATAATGCAATTATTTTTTTCTTTGTTGTTTGCTCTTTATTGCTTGTCCTCAGGATGCCATTATTTTTCTTTCTTCTACTTTTTACCCTGCGTGGCTAAAGAATTGCAATCTGATTTGTCTTTTGTTTGACACACACTGTTGGTTATATATATATATATATATATATATATATATATATATATATATATATATATATATATATACATATAAATAAAAGTTTAAAAAAAAAAGAGAGGAGCCTGATTATCCAATGAACTATCAGAGGCGTGCTATAGACCATCCTATCAGGGTATTTGTTTACATATATATGAATGTATGATCGCTACGAATTTTTGTTTTACAAATGATCAGGTCGTTATTGGGGGCTATTAGTTTCACTCTGACTTTATATAATTTTATATTTTCATATGAATATATTTGTACACACCTATACTATGTAAAATCACATATATTTCACAATGTTTCAACTGGCCATTCACTAATTACACATGCTTATGCTTGTTTTGCACACGGCTCATTTTGATTGGCAGTTCACCTAGGGGAGTGTTTTGTAGGCTTATAAAAGTTCTGTTTTTTCACTTGTTGTTTGTCAGAGGAAGGGACGCTGCTGGTCCCGAAACGTCACAATAAAGTTTTGATTTACACTGATGTCCACAGTCCAGTGAGTGCTTTTTCGATTTTTGAAATATATATATATATATATATATATATATATATATATATGTATTAGCAAAAATGCTTCTAATAAAATATATAGCTTTTTCAAAAGTGTATTTAAGTATGCACCGTAGGTTTGCCACCTCAGCCATGTTTTCCTGGACACTTATGAGTTATACATGCTGCAGGGTGTGCAGGTAGAAACATGAATTTCAACCCTGACATATAGTGACACTGAACAGCACTATTCATGTTCCTCTCTGCACACACTGCAGCATGTATAACTCATAAGTGTCCAGGAAAACATGGCCGAGGTGGCATCCCTAATGTACCGTGCACCAGCATTTTAAACACAGCATTTGCTCAGAGAGCCTAAGGTGCTTGTAGCATCTGGTAATGTCTCAATTAGTTAAAGGGGCACTGAACCCAATTTGTTTTGTCTTTCATGATTCAGATAGAGCATGCAATTTTAAGCAAATTTCTAATTTATTCCTATTATCAATTCTCTTGGTATCTTTATAAAAAAAAAAAGGAATGTAAGCATACGAGCCGGCCCATCTTTGGTTCAGTACCTGGGTACAGCTTGCTGATTGGTTGCTAAATGTACCCACCAATTTACAAGTGCTATCCAGGGTCCTGAACCAAAAATGGTCTGGCTAGTAAGCTTATGTTCTTGCTTTTTAAAATAAAGATACCAACAGAACGAAGAAAAATTGATAATAGGAGTTGTTACAAACTGCTATGTGTAACTGGCCCTTTAAATGGAAAATTGCCCTGCTTCCCTGGATTTTGGAGAAGCCTATTTGCCAGCCTCCTTCCTCATGACTATGGCCCCTGGAAGATTGTGCCCCTGAGAACATATTAACTTTTATTGGGTGTGTATGGCCCTTTAAGAACCATCTGGGGACATATTGTGACTTTGATGAACAATGCCCCTTTAAGACTATGTCCCCAGACCTGTGAAATGACTTGTCCCTGGCTTTCTCCCACTTGGTTCAGTTTCATTGTGTGCCATTAAGAGTTAAATTTTGTTCAGCTTCAAGAAACCTATTCTAAATACAAGTCTGCTGGGATTAGCTCTAATTAGGTTTAGTGATCAACTTTCCCATTGTCTAATCAGACTAGTAGTGATAAGGTGGACTGCATTGTTTTATTGTGTGTAAAATGTTATCTGCTGAAGTAATGTTGTGGCCTGTCAAAGGGAGTGTCTCTCTATCTAATATCAAATGTGTGATGGGGGATTTTATGCCTCCCCCTGAGAGTGTCCTGTTTGCATGTAACCTCAATAAAAAGCAGGCTGTGTGTTCCAGCACATCAGACCTATGTTGACCCTCTAACTTGAAGCTTTGACTCATGTTTGTAGGATACAGCTTATAATCACTACAGGGATTGCTATGCTCTTCATACTCCCTTAGCTACAGGGATTGCTACAGAAGGAAAAGGTTCACCTACTGGAGCCTGGTCATAGGTCCAGGGCGCAGAGCAGACGGCGAGATACCAGCCCAGCAGCGGTGGTTCATAGAGTCTGCATTACTTATGGTGGCTACGCAGCAGTTATAGTGTCCACGGTGCTGCTGCTCCTTTGGTGAGCGCTAGGAGCATCCTTTTATACGGTCCAACTTCCAGCCAGCCTGGAGGCAACCGTAACATTTGGTGGCAGCGGTGGGATTGGCGTCCTAGCGCAAGGAGCAGCACCACAACAGCACTGGTATCGTAGGAGAGTAATTGAGGGCAACGCTAGCCACTGCGCAGCGTCCCTACCTACAGCAGCATGGAGCTGACAAGACACTATTCAGAACCCTGTGAAGAGCACCTCAACCTGATCCGTCGCTATGAGGGCGCGGATTTCGTTCCAGAGGTAAAGAGGCGGCTAGTCCGATATGGTCCAGACCCTGCACAGGAGGTAGTCAGTCGCATCATCCGGGAATTGGATACGGAGAACAAAGCGGCACGAGCCTTTGAGCGCCAACTGTGGAGTTTGAGGGTCTGGACACCTGGTCTCCAGCGAGAAAGTGAGTCACAGGGAGCGGAGAGCAACGACCTCCCTTCCCAGCGGCAGCCAGAGTTACAGGGAGAGGAGAGCAGCGACCTCCCTCCCCAGCGGCAGTATACCATGCAGAGGGAAGAGACAACCAGTCCCCTTCCCCAGCCAGAGATACCAGAGGCAGCAGGCCTCATAGACTGGTCCTGGGAGGACCCCCAGCAGGCAGGTGGAGATGGGACCGCAGTCTCTCTACCGGCCCTACAGGGATGCTGGGCAGGCGGCCCAGATCCCCAGCGACAGACCCAGCTACAGGGAGGGGAGAGCATCGACCTCCCTCCCCAGCCGGAGTGTGCCTTCCAGGGAGAGGAGACAACCGGTCTCTCTCCCCAGCCGCAGCATGTTCCACAGGAAGCGGAGAGCATCTACCTCCCTTCCCAATGGCCACCGGAGTATCAGGAGGAGGAGGTAAGCCAATCTCCCCCTCCCCAGCTAACTCCTAACTTGGGCCCAGGGTTAACAGTGGAGATGTTAACCCCCACTGACCCCCACGTTCTCTTTGCCACCGGGCAGGACTATGCCCCAATTCCCACAGCAGAAGAGCTGGCATCAGGACAGAGCGCTGCTGGCCTCTGCCCTACAGACCCCCTTGTTACAGGACTGGCCTGCAAACCCCTCACCCCAGCAGAAGCTCTGGCACCAGGGCAGAGTGCCGCTGGCCTCTGCCCCCCAAGTACCACCAGCTATTTGCCCAGCTGCTCCAGGAAGGCCGAGGATGCTACACTTTCATCCTACAACCTGGAACCTACAGGCCAGTACTACTTATTGTGGGGGGGCTACTTTGCTGCTAATGTTTATTTGTGGGTGGGTTGCGAGACTAACTTAGGCACTGACCGACAGAAGGTCAGGTGCCTGGTTAGTCTCCCTCCAAAAGGGGAGATATGTTACAAACTGCTATGTGTAACTGGCCCTTTAAATGGAAAATTGCCCTGCTTCCCTGGATTTTGGAGAAGCCTATTTGCCAGCCTCCTTCCTCATGACTATGGCCCCTGGAAGATTGTGCCCCTGAGAACATATTAACTTTTATTGGGTGTGTATGGCCCTTTAAGAACCATCTGGGGACATATTGTGACTTTGATGAACAATGCCCCTTTAAGACTATGTCCCCAGACCTGTGAAATGACTTGTCCCTGGCTTTCTCCCACTTGGTTCAGTTTCATTGTGTGCCATTAAGAGTTAAATTTTGTTCAGCTTCAAGAAACCTATTCTAAATACAAGTCTGCTGGGATTAGCTCTAATTAGGTTTAGTGATCAACTTTCCCATTGTCTAATCAGACTAGTAGTGATAAGGTGGACTGCATTGTTTTATTGTGTGTAAAATGTTATCTGCTGAAGTAATGTTGTGGCCTGTCAAAGGGAGTGTCTCTCTATCTAATATCAAATGTGTGATGGGGGATTTTATGCCTCCCCCTGAGAGTGTCCTGTTTGCATGTAACCTCAATAAAAAGCAGGCTGTGTGTTCCAGCACATCAGACCTATGTTGACCCTCTAACTTGAAGCTTTGACTCATGTTTGTAGGATACAGCTTATAATCACTACAGGGATTGCTATGCTCTTCATACTCCCTTAGCTACAGGGATTGCTACAGAAGGAAAAGGTTCACCTACTGGAGCCTGGTCATAGGTCCAGGGCGCAGAGCAGACGGCGAGATACCAGCCCAGCAGCGGTGGTTCATAGAGTCTGCATTACTTATGGTGGCTACGCAGCAGTTATAGTGTCCACGGTGCTGCTGCTCCTTTGGTGAGCGCTAGGAGCATCCTTTTATACGGTCCAACTTCCAGCCAGCCTGGAGGCAACCGTAACAGGAGTAAATTAGAAAGTTGCTTAAAATTGCATGCTCTATCGGAATCATGAAAGAAAAAAAATTGGGTTCAGTGTCCTTTAATTGCATTTGCTGACATGATAAAAAAAAACCACACTGGTGCCCTGATCAACTGCATTAGTTAAAATGCTGGTACTGATAATTTCTAGCTATGCTTCACATGCACGTGCATAATTTTTTTTAACACTAAAACAGTGGTAACTTTTAATAGAAGCTTTTTTGCCAATACATGTGTATTGCAAATATGTTTCTATTCATAGATGTAATTCATCTATGTGTGTTTAAGTTTTGATTGGAATGTCCCTTTAAGGAGGACATAAGAGCAGCTCAGAAAAAAAGTCCAGCTGAAGGTATGTTTTGTGCCTCTTCAACTAGGGCAGCAAAAAAAAAATGCCCCAACAAAACTCAATACACTACAGGGTAGTACTAGTTACAAATTACTTTGACTTAAAGGAACATTAAACTGCTGAATACAACTAGAGTAGATAGGTTACTACTCACCATGCTATTGTTTTAGGGGTACAACAGCGCACCAGTTGTAATCTTGCCAATAAAAGGGACCGGAAATGACATTACAAATATAAGCTCCAAAATGGCAGCACCCAGTGTATAGATGCAGAGATTCACTTACAGTTGTAATGGGTTAAAATAAGAGAACAGCTTTAACCCCTTTCTGACGGACTTATTTGTCTACATTGGAACAAATTCTGATGTACACAAATAAGTAAAAATTGAAATAACACGATCGTGCATATGGCGCTAGGCACGCCCTCCAGCTCGTAATCCCTGTTAGGAAGCTACTATAGCTTCAGTACAGCCAGACGGCTAGTAGGTTCCATGTCGTCCTAACGGCGCTAAAGCCATCCTAACGGCAGGAAGGGGTTAAAGAAGCAAGCTGAGGGTACAGGAGGAAAAACAATAACATGACGAGTAGTATCCATGTTACTGTAGTTGTACCCAGCTGTTTAATGTCCCTTTAAATATCTAGTTGGATCATTTTTAGGTATCAAAAAGATGATCACAAACTGCTGCAATAATTCAGTGGTGCTATTAATAAACATCACAAATTTTTTTTTGTCACTTTGTTTTTCTTTGCTTTATTAAACCCTTAGTAGATGCTCTTTTGTACTAAAAGCCTTGCAGCATTCACAGCAATTTTGACGCACTAACACTTTGTATACAGTAATATTTATAATCAGGGCAGTTTCTAGAAATTCTAGCTCCCAGGGCAAAACACCAAAAAGTGCAATCATTTATCTCCTGAACCTTCAATATCCCTTAATCAAGGACGAGCAAGTTTAATAAAGGCCTGGCAGGGGCTGAAACACGTTGCTCTAATAGTTACTATTTGTTTAAACTTTTAATAAAACATTTTATTGCAAATTCCTTTTTTTGTGTAAATAAGTTGATCAGGCTTCTACATTCAGCTTATAATAGCATCTCTAGTTTGCCATATTGAGAGACTGTCAAGTGTTCTTAACATCACTGTTACCAGATTACACTGCCAGCTCCGGTGAAGTCATCAGTGGGCGTAAGGAGAGGTTGCATGGGCGGACAGCGTGAGGAACGCTCCGGTTCTGTTTGGAGACTTACACTACAGGAACTCCAGTGCTCACACCGCTTACACTTTCTGTTATCTTGTGAGTGGTTCTATTTTTGTGTGGTTTGTCCGCTGCTCTTACGTACTTCACCAGAGAAGTTTTTTTCATCTCCCACAGATACACAGCCATAAGGACAACACTTTGGAAGACACCACTGGGTTTCCTTTAACCATACGGACTGTGTATTTATATTTGGTTACATTTGGCCATTAGTGATGTCGCAAACCTTAAAATTTCGGTTTGCGAACGGCGGACTCGAACTTCCGCAACTGTTCGCAAACCGGGCGAACCGCCATAGACTTCAATAGGCAGGCGAACTTTAAAACCAACAGGGACTCTTTCTGGCCACAATAGTGATGGAAAAGTTGTTTCAAGGGGACTAACACCTTGACTGTGGCATGCCGGAGGGGGATCCATGGCAAAACTCCCATGGAAAATTACATAGTTGATGCAGAGTCTGGTTTTAAGCCATAAAGGGCATAAATCACCTAACATTCCTAAATTGTTTGGAATAACGTGCTTTAAAACATCAGGTATGATGTTGTATCGATCATGTAGTGTAAGGGTTACGCCCGCTTCACAGTGACAGACCAAACTTCCCGTTTAAAGGTAAAGTCTACACCAGAATTTTTATTGTTTTAAAAGATAGATAATCCCTTTATTACCCATTTCCCAGTTTTGCATAACTAACACATTTATAATAATATACTTTTAACCTCTGTGATTATGCAATTAGATTACACTAGCAGACTGATGTTTCACAGTCAAAAAAGTTTTTGTTTTAAATATTTACAATATTGTTATAACAAATATGATTGGTGGCACTCGTTGGCAAGTGGGCCTGGCACACACGCTGGCAGGCAGGAAACGGCAATTCAATTGCACTAGCAGACTGATGATTCACAGTCAAAAAAGTTTTAATTTTAAATATTAACACTACTGTAATAACAAATATGATTGGTGGCACTAGTTGGCAAGTGGGCCTGGCACACACGCTGGCAGGCAGGCAACTGCAATTCAATTGCACTAGCAGACTGATGATTCACAGTCAAAAAAGTTTTTATTTTAAATATTTACAATACTGTTAGAACAAATATGATTGGTGGCACTAGTTGGCAAGTGGGCCTGGCACACACGCTGGCAGGCAGGCAACTGCAATTCAATTGCACTAGCAGACTGATGATTCACAGTCAAAAAAGTTTTTATTTTAAATATTTACACTACTGTTATAACAAATATGATTCGTGGCACTAGTAATGTTACAACAGATAGGAGTAATGGCACTCAGGATAGAAGTAGGCACAGTATGTGCTGGCAGCCTGACACACAGGCTGGCACTAGTGGCAGGCTGGCCTGGCAACTAAAATTATAATAACACTAGAAGACTGATGTAAAAGTTTTTTTTTACAAAATTTAAACTAATGTTACACCAGATAGGAGTGGTGGACTGGCACTGAGGATGGAAGTAGGCACAGTATATGCTGGCAGCCTGACACACAGGCTGGCACTAATGGCAGCCAGGCTGGCCTGGCAACTAAAATTAAATAACACTAGAAGAGGACTGATGTAAAAAAAAAAATTTAAAAAAATTTACACTAATGTTTCACTAGATATAAGTGGTGGAAAAAAGAGCTATTAATCACACTATATGATGTGAGCCTGAGACTGAAGTTCTAGCCCTAAAAAGGGCTTTTTGGGGTGCTGTTCTTACAGCAGAGATTAGATGAGTCCTTCAGGACTGTAGTGGACACTAAATACACTAGCCTAGCTATCTATTTCCCTATAATGTCAGCAGCAGCAACACTAAACCTCCTCTCACTAAGGCCTAGATTTGGAGTTCGGCGGTAAAAGGGCTGCTAACGCTCCGCGGGCTTTTTTCTGGCAGCACCATAAATTTAACTCTGGTATCGAGAGTTTAATCAAATGCTGCGTTAGGCTCCAAAAAAGGAGCGTAGAGCATTTTTACCGCAAATGCAACTCTCGATACCAGAGTTGCTTACGGACGCGGCCGGCCTCAAAAACGTGCTCGTGCACGATTCCCCCATAGGAAACAATGGGGCTGTTTGAGCTGAAAAAAAACCTAACACCTGCAAAAAAGCAGCGTTCAGCTCCTAACGCAGCCCCATTGTTTCCTATGGGGAAACACTTCCTACGTCTGCACCTAACACTCTAACATGTACCCCGAGTCTAAACACCCCTAACCTTACACTTATTAACCCCTAATCTGCCGCCCCCGCTATCGCTGACCCCTGCATATTTTTTTAAACCCCTAATCTGCCGCTCCGTAAACCGCCGCCACCTACATTATCCCTATGTACCCCTAATCTGCTACCCCTAACACCGCCGACCCCTATATTATATTTATTAACCCCTAACCTGCCCCCCACAACGTCGCCGACACCTGCCTACACTTATTAACCCCTAATCTGCCGAGCGGACCTGAGCGCTACTATAATAAATGTATTAACCCCTAATCCGCCTCACTAACCCTATCATAAATAGTATTAACCCCTAATCTGCCCTCCCTAACATCGCCGACACCTAACTTCAATTATTAACCCCTAATCTGCCGACCGGAGCTCACCGCTATTCTAATAAATGTATTAAGCCCTAAAGCTAAGTCTAACCCTAACATTAACACCCCCCTAAGTTAAATATAATTTAAATCTAACGAAATAAATTAACTCTTATTAAATAAATTATTCCTATTTAAAGCTAAATACTTACCTGTAAAATAAATCCTAATATAGCTACAATATAAATTATAATTATATTATAGCTATTTTAGGATTAATATTTATTTTACAGGCAACTTTGTAATTATTTTAACCAGGTACAATAGCTATTAAATAGTTAAGAACTATTTAATAGTTACCTAGTTAAAATAATAACAAATTTACCTGTAAAATAAATCCTAACCTAAGTTATAATTAAAACTAACACTACCCTATCAATAAAATAATTAAATAAACTACCTACAATTACCTACAATTAACCTAACACTACACTATCAATAAATTAATTAAACACAATTCCTACAAATAAATACAATTAAATAAACTAACTAAAGTACAAAAAATAAAAAAGAACTAAGTTACAGAAAATAAAAAAATATTTACAAACATAAGAAAAATATTACAACAATTTTAAACTAATTACACCTACTCTAAGCCCCCTAATAAAATAACAAAGCCCCCCAAAATAAAAAAATTCCCTACCCTATTCTAAATTAAAAAAGTTACAAGCTCTTTTACCTTACCAGCCCTGAACAGGGCCCTTTGCGGGGCATGCCCCAAGAAGTTCAGCTCTTTTGCCTGTAAAAAAAAACATACAATACCCCCCCCCAACATTACAACCCACCACCCACATACCCCTAATCTAACCCAAACCCCCCTTAAATAAACCTAACACTAAGCCCCTGAAGATCTTCCTACCTTGGCTTCACCATCCAGGTATCACCGATCCGTCCTGGCTCCAAGATCTTCATCCAACCCAAGCGGGGGTTGGCGATCCATAATCCGGTCCAGAAGAGGCTCCAAAGTCTTCCTCCTATCCGGCAAGAAGAGGACATCCGGACCGGCAAACATCTTCTCCAAGCGGCATCTTCGATCTTCTTCCATCCGGAGCGAAGCGGCAGGATCCTGAAGACATCCAGCGCGGAACATCCATCCGGACCGACGACTGAACGACGAATGACTGTTCCTTTAAGGGACGTCATCCAAGATGGCGTCCCTCGAATTCCGATTGGCTGATAGGATTCTATCAGCCAATCGGAATTAAGGTAGGAATTTTCTGATTGGCTGATGGAATCAGCCAATCAGAATCTAGTTCAATCCGATTGGCCGATCCAATCAGCCAATCAGATTGAGCTCGCATTCTATTGGCTGATCGGAACAGCCAATAGAATGCGAGCTCAATCTGATTGGCTGATTGGATCAGCCAATCGGATTGAACTTGATTCTGATTGGCTGATTCCATCAGCCAATCAGAAAATTCCTACCTTAATTCCGATTGGCTGATAGAATCCTATCAGCCAATCGGAATTCGAGGGACGCCATCTTGGATGACGTCCCTTAAAGGAACAGTCATTCGTCGTTCAGTCGTCGGTCCGGATGGATGTT
The DNA here is from genome assembly GCF_027579735.1 of Bombina bombina. NCBI lineage: Eukaryota > Metazoa > Chordata > Amphibia > Anura > Bombinatoridae > Bombina > Bombina bombina. The sequence goes on from NC_069506.1 coordinate 131,796,718, forward strand.
CCGCGCTGGATGTCTTCAGGATCCTGCCGCTTCGCTCCGGATGGAAGAAGATCGAAGATGCCGCTTGGAGAAGATGTTTGCCGGTCCGGATGTCCTCTTCTTGCCGGATAGGAGGAAGACTTTGGAGCCTCTTCTGGACCGGATTATGGATCGCCAACCCCCGCTTGGGTTGGATGAAGATCTTGGAGCCAGGACGGATCGGTGATACCTGGATGGTGAAGACAAGGTAGGAAGATCTTCAGGGGCTTAGTGTTAGGTTTATTTAAGGGGGGTTTGGGTTAGATTAGGGGTATGTGGGTGGTGGGTTGTAATGTTGGGGGGGGGTATTGTATGTTTTTTTTTACAGGCAAAAGAGCTGAACTTCTTGGGGCATGCCCCGCAAAGGGCCCTGTTCAGGGCTGGTAAGGTAAAAGAGCTTGTAACTTTTTTAATTTAGAATAGGGTAGGGAATTTTTTATTTTGGGGGGCTTTGTTATTTTATTAGGGGGCTTAGAGTAGGTGTAATTAGTTTAAAATTGTTGTAATATTTTTCTTATGTTTGTAAATATTTTTTTATTTTCTGTAACTTAGTTCTTTTTTATTTTTTGTACTTTAGATAGTTTATTTAATTGTATTTATTTGTAGGAATTGTGTTTAATTAATTTATTGATAGTGTAGTGTTAGGTTAATTGTAGGTAATTGTAGGTAGTTTATTTAATTATTTTATTGATAGGGTAGTGTTAGTTTTAATTATAACTTAGGTTAGGATTTATTTTACAGGTAAATTTGTTATTATTTTAACTAGGTAACTATTAAATAGTTCTTAACTATTTAATAGCTATTGTACCTGGTTAAAATAATTACAAAGTTGCCTGTAAAATAAATATTAATCCTAAAATAGCTATAATATAATTATAATTTATATTGTAGCTATATTAGGATTTATTTTACAGGTAAGTATTTAGCTTTAAATAGGAATAATTTATTTAATAAGAGTTAATTTATTTCGTTAGATTTAAATTATATTTAACTTAGGGGGGTGTTAGTGTTAGGGTTAGACTTAGCTTTAGGGGTTAATACATTTATTAGAATAGCGGTGAGCTCCGGTCGGCAGATTAGGGGTTAATAATTGAAGTTAGGTGTCGGCGATGTTAGGGAGGGCAGATTAGGGGTTAATACTATTTATGATAGGGTTAGTGAGGCGGGTTAGGGGTTAATAACTTTATTATAGTAGCGCTCAGGTCCGCTCGGCAGATTAGGGGTTAATAAGTGTAGGCAGGTGTCGGCGACGTTGAGGGGGGCAGATTAGGGGTTAATAAATATAATATAGGGGTCGGCGATGTTAGGGGTAGCAGATTAGGGGTACATAGGGATAACGTAGGTGGCGGCGATTTGCGGTCGGAAGATTAGGGGTTAATTATTTTAAGTAGCTTGCGGCGACGTTGTGGGGGGCAAGTTAGGGGTTAAGAAATATAATATAGGGGTCGGCGGGGTTAGGGGCAGCAGATTAGGGGTACATAAGTATAACGTAGGTGGCGGTCGGCAGATTAGGGGTTAAAAATTTAAATCGAGTGGCGGCGATGTAGGGGGGACCTCGGTTTAGGGGTACATAGGTGTTACGGTTACCCTTAGTCTCGCTGAGAGATGGACCGCTTAGTAGCCTGGATCCCTATTGCTAAAGAGGGGAGAAGCTGCTTTCCATAGTATTCTATATGAGTCTCGCAAATATAGAATAATCTCCCTTAGCTGCAGTACAGCTAGGATACCCTTCTGCCCACAAAAACGAGTCAACGCTGCGATTGAGGGTCAAACAAGAACTCAGGACTGGGATGCCCAGCCTGCTTTTTATTAAGGTTACATGCACACAGGGCACTCCCAGGGGGAGAGGGGGGGAAGCACAAAATCCCCCATCACACATTTAGATAGAGAGCACTTTCCTTTGACAGGCCACAATAGGATTACAGTACTTAAGATAACAAGTTTACAAGTTCATCTTATCAATTAGCAGTCTGGCTCCAGAGGTGATTAGACAATAGTTTCTAAAAGCTGAAAAAAAAAGAGTTAACTCTTTATGAAATGATACTTGTTACGGTTTTCTTGGAGCCCTTCTTAGGCGCTGGCTTGCTGGTTCAGGCATTGCTGCTGGGAAATAAGCTCTTCACAACAAAATAACTAATGCTTCTGTAACAGTGCTCCCTTTCTGTGGAACACTCTGGCAGACACGGTCTGACCCCTTTTCGGGGCAGACTAAGGCTGTCCAGACCGCTGGTTATGCGGGGCTGAGGTCGGTTTGTCTGGACAACCCGTCGGCGTTGCCATTCTGTTTCCCAGGTCTGTAAGTAATGGTGAAATTGAAGGGTTGCAACGATAAGCTCCAACGTAATAGCCTGCCGTTATCTCCAGAGACCCGGTTCAGCCACACCAACGGGTTATGGTCGGTGACCAGAGTGAACTCCTGACCATATAAATAGGGAGTCAATTTCTTTAATGCCCACACCAAAGCCAAACACTCCTTTTCGACCGCTGCATAGCTGACTTCGCGGGGCAGGAGCTTCCGGCTGATGTAGGCAACTGGATGCTCCCCTCCATCTTCGCCTACTTGGCTGAGGACGGCTCCCAGCCCGAACATGGAAGCATCTGTATGGACGATAAAACGTTTGTTACGGGCTGGGGCCGCCAAGACAGGAGCGTTAATTAGAGCATTTTTGAGAGCCTGGAAAGCCGTTTCACAGTGGGGAGACCACAGGACCTGTCGAGGTAAGTTCTTCTTGGTCAAGTCAGTCAGGGGTTTGGCAAGTGTGCTGTAGTCTGGTACGAACCGTCTATAGTACCCTGCCGTGCCCAGGAAGGCTAGGACCTGAGTCTTAGTGATGGGGGTGGGCCAATTGGCGACAGCTTCTATTTTGGCCGGCTCTGGTCGCTGCTTTCCACACCCCACCCGGTGACCCAGGTACTGTACCTCGGCCATCCCAAAGTGGCATTTTTCTGGCTTCAGAGTCAGGCCAGCAGCCCGGATCTGATCCAGAACCATTCCCACATGAGCTAAGTGGTCCTCCCAGGACTCACTGTGGATCGCTATGTCGTCCAGGTAGGCGCAAGCAAAACTCTGGAAGCCATCCAGGAGCCTATCCACCAAGCGCTGGAATGTAGCTGGGGCATTCTTCATCCCAAACGGCATTACCCTAAACTGATATAAGCCGAATGGAGTGACGAATGCCGACTTGGGGATAGCCTCCGGGGCCAGGGGAATCTGCCAGTAACCTTTGCAGAGGTCAATAGTGGTCAGGTAATTTCCCCTGGCTATACGATCGAGTAGCTCGTCTACCCTGGGCATAGGGTAAGCGTCCGTCACGGTCTTTTCATTGAGCCTCCGATAGTCTACGCAGAACCGGGTGGTCCCATCTTTCTTGGGCACCAAGACAACTGGGGAGGCCCAGGGACTATCGGAGGGCTCAATTACCCTGAGCTGGAGCATCTCATCGATCTCCTTCTTCATTCCTGTCCTAACTGCTTCGGGGATTCGGTACGGAGCCTGGCGCAAGGGAGCTTGTCCCGGAGTATCTACCTGGTGGGTGGTTAAAGTAGTGTACCCTGGCTTCGGGGAGAAGGTGAGGTGTTTGGACTGGAGGAGTTGGTTGAGCTGCTCCCTTTCAGTGGGGCTAAGTCGGTCCCCTATCTGAACCTGCGCCACTATACCTGTGGGGAGGCTCTTTTCTAATAGGTCTGGAATGGGTAAACTGTCGGGGTCTTCCTGAGGGGAACAACATACGGCCGTCACGTTCTCTGGTCGCTCAAAATATTCCTTGAGCATGTTTACATGGAATGTCTTTCTAAGATTGTTGTCGTGGCAGCTAGCTATCACATAAGTGGTGTCTCCCCTTTTCTCTACGATCTGGTAGGGACCCTGCCAGGACGCCTGCAATTTGTCTGTCTTCACCGGCTTAAGTACTAACACCTTTTGTCCTATGGTGAAGATTCTCTTTCGGGCCCCCCGATCGTACCATACTTTCTGTCTTCTCTGGGCCAACTGGAGATTAGCCCGCACGGATTTGGCTAATTGCTTCATTCGGTCCCTGAGTTCCAGCACGTATGGCACAATTGGGACACCATCAGCCTCCATCTCTCCCTCCCAGTGCTCCCGGATCAGGTTTAGGGGTCCCCGTACCTTTCTTCCGTAGAGCAACTCGAAGGGAGAGAACCCTGTCGTTTCCTGGGGCACCTCCCGATAAGCAAATAGGAGGTGCGGCAGGAAGCGTTCCCAGTCTCGGTATTCCTGAGTGAACGTCTTGAGCATTTGCTTGAGGGTCCCATTGAACCTCTCACACAGCCCGTTCGTCTGGGGGTGGTATGGGGAGCTCAGGAGGGACTTAATTTTGCAAACCTGCCAGAGTTGTTGGGTCAATTCAGCCGTAAATTGGGTGCCTCGGTCGGATAGGATTTCTTTTGGAAATCCTACCCGGGAGAACACCTGTACTAGTGCATCCGCTACCGTATCCGCTTGTATATTGGATAGGGCGACAGCCTCTGGGTACCTGGTAGCGTAGTCCACTACGGTAAGAATGTATCGCTTACCGGAGGGACTAGGGGTAGCCAGTGGTCCCACTAGGTCAATAGCAACCCGGCTGAAGGGTTCCTCTACAATGGGCATATTTACTAGCTGGGCTTTAGGGTGATCGCCTCGCCTTCCTACTCGTTGACACACATCGCAGGTGTTACAGTAAGTTCTAACGTCAGCGTGCACCCCTGGCCAAAAGAACGTGTGAGTAATGCGGTGTAGGGTACGGGTAACGGCTAGGTGGCCTGCTAAGGGGATGTCGTGGCCTATTTTGAGGATTTCTTGACGGTATTTGTGGGGCACTACCAGCTGTCGCCTACGCTGTCCCCTTTTCTCTGTCCAGCGGTATAGTTTCCCTTTTTCCCATAAGAATGTTTCGTTATCTGCCCCGCCCCCTCCGGTCTCTGCTCGTTCCCGGTACTTTTGTAAGGTCGGGTCAGTCTTAGACTCTGCCTCGAAAGCATCTGGGGTGTCCCAGGGTATGGGGCCTAACCTGTCAGGCAAGGTCGGGGTAGGTCTTACCTGTGTCTCCCGCACTGGTGAGAGCTCTCGCTCCGTCCGGGCTTGGGCCCGTGTAGTCACTGGGTCCGCCTCGTTGTTGCATACTGGAGCATAGGCAGAAGTCATGGGGCCCAAATCGTTGCCCAGTAGTACTTCGGCAGGTAAATTATCCATTAGGCCCACGTTCACAGCCCCCTTTCCCGCTCCCCAATCAAGATGCACTTTAGCTGTTGGAATTTTGTACACATCCCCCCCCGCCACTCTAACGGCCACAGTCTGTCCGGATCGCTTGTGCTCTGGCACCAAATGACTCTGTACCAGCGTGATAGTAGCCCCTGTGTCTCGCAATCCCTCGGTAGATCGCCCCTCGAGCCATACCCTTTGCCGATGGTGCTGGCGGTTATCTGAGGCAGCATATACAGGGTCTGCCTCGTGAAGCGGCCCCACATATCCCTCCATAGGGGCCTCTTGGTTAACACAGAGGGCCCGGGCCGGACGATAGGACCCAGAGGGGTAATTGTAATTCCTGGGTGTCTGGTGCGTATTAAGGGGGCAGCTAGCCATGAAATGCCCTGGTTGCTTGCATCGGTGGCAAGTCGGTCTGGGACGCTCAGAGCTGTTATTGGGTGGTCCTGAGTGTCGGACGGGCCCTGTGGGCACCGGGGCTCGGAATTCAGCATGAGGGGGTGCACGGTAAACCTCTCTGGGTTCGACCCGTGCTGGAGCTCGGTAGTTCATGGGTTCGTGAAGACGGGAGTCATAATGTTCATCGGCCAATTTGGCTGCTTCTTCTAAGGTAGAAGGCCGCCTGTCTCGCAGCCATTCCTTCCCTTGCTGTTCCATGCCATTATAAAAATGTTCTAAGAGAAACAATTGTAAAATTTCCTCCCCAGTCACCGCTTTACTTCCGCTCAGCCAGTGATTTGCCGCTCTCCGCATTCGGTGCGCCCATTCCATATGGGTATCGTTAGGCTTCTTTTCCGTGCCCCGAAACTGTCGGCGATACGTGTCCGGAGTTACAGCGTACCGTCGCAACAGTGTCTCCTTAACTAGCTCATACTGTGTCACTTCCTCAGCACCCAGAGTACGAAAGGCTTCCAGGGCTCGCCCGGATAGTTTCCCAGACAATATCGTGGGCCACTCTCTGTTGGGAATCTGGTGCAGGGCACATTGCCTTTCGAAGTCCACCAAATATTCATCAATCCCTGTCTCGCTCTCTAGGAAGGGTCGAAATGCCGCATAGGGTATCTTGGGCCTCCCAGCATTTTCGACAGGGATGATTACCTGCGGGGCTTCAGCATTGCGGTGTGCGTTCGCTAGGTTGAGTTCGTGGGCTCGAGTCTCTCGTATATCCTCGTCCGCCTCCGCCATCAACTGCTGTACCAATTCCATGGAGGGGTTCGGCCCGTATAATGAGAGCCTTTCCCGAACAATCCTGGTTTTTTCGTCACTAATCGTGGTCGGTGTTTCCGCCATTGTGAAGCTCTGATCCAGTTCGGTCAATTCTGTGATCAGCTCTCTCCTCGGCCGGTTGCTGGCGTACCCCCCTCTGCTTTCAAGTAAATCCTTCAGGGTTGTACGCTTCAATTTTTCGTAAGCGCTCTCCATCCGTTCTGTACCTCTCCTAGGAAATCCAGGAAAATCCCACCGCTGCCGCCAAATGTTACGGTTACCCTTAGTCTCGCTGAGAGATGGACCGCTTAGTAGCCTGGATCCCTATTGCTAAAGAGGGGAGAAGCTGCTTTCCATAGTATTCTATATGAGTCTCGCAAATATAGAATAATCTCCCTTAGCTGCAGTACAGCTAGGATACCCTTCTGCCCACAAAAACGAGTCAACTCTGCGATTGAGGGTCAAACAAGAACTCAGGACTGGGATGCCCAGCCTGCTTTTTATTAAGGTTACATGCACACAGGGCACTCCCAGGGGGAGAGGGGGGGAAGCACAAAATCCCCCATCACACATTTAGATAGAGAGCACTTTCCTTTGACAGGCCACAATAGGATTACAGTACTTAAGATAACAAGTTTACAAGTTCATCTTATCAATTAGCAGTCTGGCTCCAGAGGTGATTAGACAATAGTTTCTAAAAGCTGAAAAAAAAAGAGTTAACTCTTTATGAAATGATACTTGTTACGGTTTTCTTGGAGCCCTTCTTAGGCGCTGGCTTGCTGGTTCAGGCATTGCTGCTGGGAAATAAGCTCTTCACAACAAAATAACTAATGCTTCTGTAACAATAGGTAGTTTATGGGTGTTAGTGTACTTTAGGGTACAGTAGTTAAGAGCTTTATAAACCGGCGTTAGCCAGAAAGCTCTTAACTCCTGCTATTTTCAGGCGGCTGGAATCTTGTCGTTAGAGCTCTAACGCTCACTTCAGAAACGACTCTAAATACCGGCGTTAGGAAGATCCCATTGAAAAGATAGGCTACGCAAATGGCGTAGGGGGATCTGCGGTATGGAAAAGTCGCGGCTGAAAAGTGAGCGTTAGACCCTTTAATCACTGACTCCAAATACCAGCGGGCGGCCAAAACCAGCGTTAGGAGCCTCTAACGCTGGTTTTGACGGCTACCGCCGAACTCCAAATCTAGGCCTAAGAAAGCAAGATCGTAATGAATCTAAAATGGCTGCTGCCCAGGAGCTGGGAGGGTCTGTGAGGGAGTGTCTGCTGCTGATTGGCTCAAATGTGTCTGAAGGCTGTGAGATACAGGGTCAAAATTTCCTCAATGATGACGAATAGGGGGCGAATCGAATATCGCATATGTTTGCCCGCAGCGGCAAATGCGAACAAGCTATGTTCGCCGGGAACTGTTCTCCGGCGAACTGTTCGCGACATCACTATTGGCCATGTACACACTGTTAGATCTCAATTGTAACTATTGAATGCATCGTTTTTATTGCCACATTTAATTGTTTTTTTATTTTATTTTAATACTATACGGCATATTTGTCCTTTTAATAGCACCATTTTGCTGTTTATAATATCAGCACTAGATCCCTTTGTGCTATAGATTGGCTATAACAGTTTTTGGCTTTTATTTGATACAGACATATACTGTAGTGTATTTTTAATTATTAAATTACTAGTCCTAAAGCCTGTGCACACGGGCCATTTCTTGCAGTACAGCGGTCCCACCCCTTGCTCTCTACCCCTCTCTTTTGCTCTATCTCTCCCCCTCTCTTTTGCTCTCTCTCCCACCTCTCTTTTGCTCTCTCTCTCTCCCCCTCTCTTTTGCTCTCTCTCCCCCCTCTCTTTTGCTCTCTCTCCCCCCTCTCTTTTGCTCTCTCTCTCCCCCCCTCTCTTTTGCTCTCTCTCTCTCTCCCTCTCTTTTTCTCTCTGTCTCTCCCTCCCCCATGTCTTTTGCTCTCTCTCTCTCTCTCTCTCTCCCCCTATCTTTTGTGCTCTCTCCCCCTCTCTTTTGTGCTTTCTCTCCCCCCTTCTCTTTTGCTCTCTCTCCCCCTCTCTTTTGCTCTCTCTCTCCCCCTCTCTTTTTCTCTCTCTCCCCCTCTTTTTTGCTTTCTCTCTCTCTCCCCCTCTATTTTGCTCTCTCCCCCCCTCTATTTTGCTCTCTCTCCCCTCTGTTTTGCTCTCTCACTCCCACTCTCTTTTTCTCTCTCTCCCCCTCTCTTTTGCTCTCTCTCCCCCCTCTCTTTTGCTCTCTCTCTCTCCCCCATCTCTTTTGCTCTCTCTCCCCCTGTCTTTTGCTCTCTCTCCCCCTCTTATTTGCTTTCTCTCTCGCCCCCTCTATTTTGCGCTCTCTCTCTCCCCCTTTCTTTTGCTCTCTCTCTCTCCCCCTCTCTTTTGCTCTCTCTCCCCTCTCTTTTGTTCTCTCTCTCCCCTCTCTTTTGCTCTCTCTCCCCCTCTCTTTTGCTCTCTCCCCCTCTCTTTTGCTCTCTCTCCCCTCTCTTTTGCTCTCTCTCTCCCCCTCTCGTTTGCTCTCTCTGCCCCCTCTCTTTTTCTTTCTCCCCCCTCTCTTTTGCTTTCTCTCTCTCTCCCCCCCTCTCATTTGCTCTCTCTCCCTCTCTCTTTTGCTCTCTCTGCCCCCTCTCTTTGACTCTCTTTTCCCCCCTTTGGCATTCTCTCTTCCCCCTCTTTGGCTCTCTCTCTCTCCTTCTCTTTTGCACTCTCTGCCCCCTCTCTTTTGCTCTCTCTCTCCCTCTCTTTTGCTCTCTCTCTTCCCCTCTCTTTTGCTCTCTCTCTCCCCCCTCTTTGGCTCTCTCTCTTCCCCCTCTTTGGCTGTCTCTCTCCCCCTCTCTTTTGCTTTCTCTCTCCCCCTCTCTTTTGCTCTCTCTGCCCCCTCTCTTTTGCTCTCTCTGCCCCCTCTCTTTTGCTCTCTCTCTCCCCCTCTCCTTTGCTCTCACTGTCCTCTCTTTGGCTCTCTCTTTCTTCCCCCTCTTTGGCTCTCTCTCCCCCCTCTCTTTTGCTCTCTCTCTTTTGCTTTCTCTGCCCCCTCTCTTTTGCTCTCTCTCTCCCCCTCTCTTTTGCTCTCACTGTCCTCTCTTTGGCTCTCTCTCTTACCCCTCTTTGGCTCTCTCTCCCCCTCTCTTTTGCGCTCTCTCTCTCTCTCTCTCTTTCTCCCCCTCTCTTTTGCTCTCTCTGTCCCCTCTCTTTGGCTCTCTCTTCCCCCTCTTTGGCTCTCTCTCTCCCCCTCTCTTTTGCTCTCTCTCCCCCCCTCTCTTTTGCTCTCTCTGCCCCCTCTCTTTGGCTCTCTCTCTCCCCCTCTCTTTTGCTCTCTCTCTCCCACTTTCTTTTGCTCTCTCTGCCCCCCCTCTTTGACTCTCTCTCTTCCCCCTCTTTGGCTCTCTCTCTCCCCCTCTCTTTTGCGCTCTCTGCCCCCTCTCTTTGGCTCTCTCTCTTCCCCCTCTTTGGCTCTCTCTCTGCCCCCTCTTTGGCTCTCTCTCTCCCCTCTTTGGCTCTCTCTCCCCGCTATTTGGCTCTCTCTCCACCTCTGTCTTTTGCCTCTCTGTCACAGCCACAACCACTCCCGGCAGTCCACGCCCCCATTGCGGTGCCCCGCCCAGCCATGCCCCATCACTGGGCTCCCGTAGGCCACACCCATGAGACCACACCTCTATTGCGGCGACCCGCCCCAGTCACGCCCCCATCATAGCGCTCCCGCCAGCCATGCCACACCACCTCTTCTGTCAGGATCCTAAAGGCCAGGTTTGTTTGTCCTCGCGCGGTCTCTACTGCGCATGACAGCTTTGGACAAACACACTTGGCCTTTTATATTATAGGATATTTATATTTTTCAACAAATTTCAAATATTGACATTTTCATTTTTTATCTTTATGTCCTTTAGCCCTTAGGGGCACAGTGGTTTTCTGTATATTTTCATTTTTGAATTATACTTCCTTTTTCATTACAAAATATCTCCAAGGATCACAGCTGGAGAATTGGAGAAGTTAGTTGCGTCTTGGGGTCAGAAAGTCTCCAAAACTACAATCCGATGTCACCTACATCACCACAAGTTGTTTGGAAGGGTTTCAAGAAAAAAGTTTCTACTCTCGTCCAAAAACAAACTCAAGCATCTTCAGTGGGTTTGGCGCACACAGAGAGGTAGCCATTTGGAAAAGTACCTCATGCCCATGGTTAAATATGGTGGTGGCTCTTTAATGTTTTGGGGCTGTTTTATTGCCAGAGGACATGGACATTTTATTAGGATACATGGCATCATAGACTATATAAAATATCAACAGATATTAAATGAACACCTTACTGCCTCTGCTAGAAAGCTTAAAATGGACCGTGGTTGGATCTTCCAGCAAGACAATGATCCAAAACACACATCAAAATCAACACAAAAATGGTTTACTGACCACAAAATCAAGGTCATACCATGGCCATCCCTGTCCCCTGACTTGAACGCCATAGAAATCATGTGGGGTGAACTGAAGAGGAGAGTCCACCAGCATGGACCTTGAAATCTGATGGATCTGGAGAGATTCTGTATGGTGGGATGGTCTCAGATCCCTTGCCATGTATTCTCCAACTAATAACATGTACTGTTTGTTTATGAGTGCCATATAGATAACATTATGCTCTCTCCAGTGGAGTTATTTAAGAGTCAGCACTAATTGCCTGAAATGCAAGTTTGTCAAAAGATTTGAGATAAGGAGGCTGTTTGCAGATGCTTAGATACAAGGTAGTCATATAGGTAAAAAGTATATTAATATAACAGTGTTGGTTATGCAAAACTGGGGAATGGTAAATAAAGAGATTATCTATTTTTTTAAACAATACATTTTTTTGGTGTTTACTGTCCCTTTAAGTGAGGGCTAAAGAGATGTTATATATATATATATATATATATATATACATAACCAACAGAAGAAATTACACTCCCAATGGGGGCTAGGAGAGATACAATGTTAATTTTCAATTATCTTCTTTAAGGGCCCCATGATAAAAACGTCACTAGGCTAGATGTGGTTTTCTAATCTTACACTCGCAAGGGAAGCCCTCATGGAATTATTTAAAAAAGGGGACTGTCTCTGCGAGTGGTGAGATGTACCCATAGAAATAATGAGAGTGTTCTGCTATATAAAAGTTTGTAATGGAGGGCGAAATAGACAGGAAGAGTGTGAATGTTTACACTTTAATATTACTCTTATTATAAATGAAATTATGTTGTTTTCAATGCACTGTACCTTAAAATCGCTGTTGTTTTCATATGCATAGGTTTTCCTTCCAGAGTAATTAGTTTTTTAGTATTTTGATAAAAGCTTGCCACCTTTTAATTTGCAAGAAAAAACTGTGAGATCATGAAACGCCCCTGTTCAGCCCAGTTTCTCATAAAAAACAATAATGCTTTGTATTTTGTATAAGTAAGCATGTCTATGTTGTTGTTTTTTTTTTTTGCATATCCAGGGAACTTGAATTACGATTTGTGCTGTGCATATTTGATACGATTTATTCCTTTGTAATTTAAGTATAAATTTTACTTTTTTGATCAAATACAATACATACATATACAGTCAAATGCACATACAGTAAAATACACACACATTTACACACATACAGACACATACATGCATGCCTACCTACACATACACACATATATACATACACATTTATATACATACATACACACATATATACACACATACATGCATACACACATACAAGTACACACACATATACATATATACACATATACATACACACACTTAGGCAAAATACATGGAAATTACAAAGTTTTAAGTACAAAAATAATGTTTAAAAACTAGCAGAGAACAGTTAATAACTCAACATGCTCTCATGCTTACAAAAACTAAGGTCGTCTGAATCAGTTTACCTAAAAAAACACTTGCTGCTTATTTGGCACACATAACACACTTTAGACACTGTTCCTGCTCCGCCTAAACCTAAAGATATGTTCCCTATAATGTGCTTCACTGATGTCCTCCCCACCCACAAAGACTGTAAAAAATCCCTTTAGACATCACTGGCCTTCAAAGTACTAGTGGCCTGGTTTCTAATGGGATTTTTTACAGTGAGAGACTGTGGCCCTGATGTTCAAAACATTGTGAGACCCACGAGAAACTGCCTTTCTGACTTTGCCAGTCTTGCAGTCGATCTGGCAACATGTTGAAAAAAAGTGGGCTGAACCTTTCTGTGCAGACTAGTGGCGATCTGTCTCCCTTAGGAAACAATAGTGATGGCAGCTTCAGCGAAACTCTGCCGCCATCCCAACTCATCTGTGATATCGGGGGGGGGGGGGGGGGGGGGGGCTGAGCTGTATTTGAAGTGTTCCTACACAACATACATTGTGCATTCCCTGAAATAAAAATGTTTCTGTGTAGGAACACTTTAGATAATGCCTGTGTAACTTTAGTGTTATTGTTCACACTATAGATTTCACACACTGGAAATTCTTTTCAAAGAAAAGCTAGTGACACTGATATGTATAAAAAGGTGTACCTAACGTGGAGGGCAGCACTTTAAATTTTAACACAATTGTGGCAATGCTTCCCCATAAAAATACAGGTTACTCCCAGCAAACTCCTACAGAACGCTTACTGTATATACACACACGTCATATCTGCAATTTACCTTGCTAAGCCAACCCCCCCCCCTCAAAAAAACAGCTTACTATTAATCCTATAGGGGATGTGTGGATACATTTATATACAATGTTTTATTTATACGTATCTAATTGTATAATGCAATACTATTTATTTTAAGTATCGTAGTTAATTTAAACGTTTTGGTTTGCGTGTTATATATTTGAGGAATAATATTTATTTGTCATGATATTAATATGTTATAGAAGACAGTAGCAGCAACTTTATAGTTTTTACATAACTGTATTAAGTTTAACATTGAAAAATAAACAGATACAATTATGTAAAAATGTATGGTTGCACTACGGTCTTCTATAACATATTAATATCACGACAAATAAAAATTATTCTTAAACAAACAGGAAAAAATATTGCGTTAAAATCACTAAAATAATTACAATAATAAGCATTGTACAAGAATATACATATAAATAACTCTTTGTATATACATATATTGTGCCTCTCCACTATTAACTCACCCACGCCCCCCACCTCAACCTAACCCCACTACACTATTAATGCCTTATGTACCCTCACTGAAACCCCAATACACTTTTAACCCCTTACGCGCCCTCACTCCCACTGCAACCTAACCCTATCACACTATTAACCCTTTACGCGTCCTCACCTCCACCACAACCTAGCCCCATCACACTATTAACCCTTTAAGTGCCTTCACCTCCACCGCAACCTAACCCCACAAAAGTACATTTAAAAAAAAAAAAACACACACACATTTACACAACTATTAAAAACAACAAACAGCTATCAAAATAAACCATCCCTGACAAAATACTACAAAATAAACAAACCCTAACAAAATACCACAAAATAAGCAAACACAAGCACAAAAAAGCCAACAAATAAATATTTAAATTAAAGAAAAACAGCAATCCAAGAGCACAATAAAAAAAACATAACAAATATTTTATACTTGCCATCCTGAAGTCTTTATCAGATGTAATCCACATTCCAGGTGAAGAATTTTTATTTTTATTTTTTTTAAATCCAGTGTTAAAAATTAAATCCATAATGAAAAAAACAAGGATCCTCTTCTTTTCTTTATCAAATGTGATTCACGATCATGGCGCACAGCTCCTCTGGTCCTTGGTGACGGCTCCTCTGGTCATCACTGGCTCCTCTGGTCCTCCGGTCGGCATTGGCTTCTCTTTGGCGGCGGCAGAACCTCTTCTTCTTCCAAGTTATCTTCATTCTGTCCGGCAGCACACTGAATTTTTTTTTTAAGCCTGTTCCACCTTTTATAGGGGAGTGCTGGCATTCCTATTGGCTGGTTTTTCAAAACTTTTGAAATCAGCCAATAGAAAAATGTCTATTTTCTATTGGCTGATAGATTTTTTTTAAAATCAGCTAATAAGAATAAAATAAATTATTTTAGCTATCAGCCAATAGAAAATACTTTTTTCCTATTGGTTAATTTAAAAAAAAACATAGACATCTTTCTAGTGGCCAATAGGAATGCCAGCACACCTCTATAAAAAGGGGGAACTGACTTAAAATATTTCAGTGTGCCACCGGACAGCATGAATATAACTTGGAAGTAGAAGAGGATCCATTGCCATAGAAGGGTGGCTGACGCAGACCGGAGGACCAGAGGAGCTGCTGCCAACTAGAGGACCAGAGCAGGCATCGCCAAGGACTGGATGAGCTGCTGCCAGAAGCATGGATTACATCTGATGAAAAAAAAGAGAATACTTGTATTTTTTTTTTTTTGGGGGGGCCTTGTTTGTTTTTTTGGCTCTTTATTTTTTTTGGGGGGGGGTTCACACCAGGATTGTGGATCTGATGACGAAGAGAAGAGGATCCTTGTTTTTTTTCTTTTCATCATGGATTTGTTTTAACACTGGATTACATCTGATGAAGACTTTGTAGCTCATTGTGCTTTTTACTGTGGGTTTTTTATTGTGCTTTTGGATTGTTGCTGTGTTTTTGCTTTAAACGTTTGTTGGCTTTTTTTTTGTTTAATTTGTAGTAGTGTTTTTTTGTTGTTTTGTGATGTTGTGTTAGGGTTAGTTTATTTTGTAGTATTGTGTTAGGGTTTGTTTTTTTGTGTAGTAATTTATGTTTTTAATAGTGTTCATTTGTGTAATTTTTTTATTTTTATACGTAGTTTAGTGGGGTTAGGATGCGATGGGGGTAAGGGAACGTAAGGGGTTAATAGTGTAGTGAGGTTAGGTTTTGGTGAGGGTGAGGGCACATAAGGGGTTATTAGTGTAGTGAGGTTAGTTTGCGGTGGGGGTGAGGGCACGTAAGGGGTTAATAGTGTAGTGAGGTTAGGTTTTGGTGAGGGTGAGGGCACATAAGGGGTTATTAGTGTAGTGGGGTTAGCTTGCGGTGGGGGTGAGGGCACGTAAGGTCTTGATAGTGTAGGGCTGTGTAGTGGGTTTATTGGATTGTTGTTTTTGCATTAAAAAATGACTAAACACATGTATTAATGGTTTTCATGAATACATTGTTTCTTTATTCTTTTACATTTTGTAGGCTGCTGTATGTTTACTTGGTTGTGTGATATATGTAAAATTAATCATTTACATTACATCTACAATGTAAGTGAATATGCTGCTTTGAATATACAGTGGGGGGTAGTTATCAACGTGTCTAATTTACCTGCCTTCGCCGGTTCAATACGCCCGCCTAAGCTCGCCTACCATACCATTGATACCCCTGTCACTAAGCACCCACACTAACTACACTGTTCTACCCCCTATACCGGCGCCCCCGGAGGCCCCCGCAACTAAATAAAGTTACTAACCCCTAAACCGCCACTCCTAGACCCCGCCGCAACTCTTATAAATGTATTAACCCCTAAACCGCCTCTCCCGGACACCGCCGCAACCTATATTAAACTTATTAACCCCTATCCTGCCCCCCCTATACCGCCGCCCTCTATAATAAAGTTATTAACCCCTATCCTGCCGATCCCGGACCCCGCCGCAACTAAATAAATAGTTTAACCCCTAAACCGCCTCTCCTGGACCCCGCCGCAACCTATATTAAACTTATTAACCCCTATCCTGCCCCCTACACCGTCGCCACCTATAATACATTTATTAACCCCTATCCTGCCCCCCTACACCGCCCCCACTGTAATAAATTTATTAACCTCTAAACCTAAGTCTAACACTAAACCTAACACCCCCCTAACTTAAATATTAATTAAATAAATCTAAATAATATTTCTCTTATTAAATAAATTAATCCTATTTAAAACTAAATACTTACCTATAAAATAAACCCTAATATAGCTACAATATAAATAATAATTATATTGTAGCTATCTTAGGATTTATTTTTATTTTACAGGCATCTTTCAATTTATTTTAACTAGGTACAATAGCTATTAAATAGTTATTAACTATTTAATAGCTACCTAGATAAAATAAAGAGAAATTTACCTGTAAAATAAATCCTAACCTAAGTTACAATTACACCTAACACTACACTATACTTTAATAAATTATTCCTATTTAAAACTAAATACTTACCTGTAAAATAAACCCTAAGATAGCTACAATATAATTAATAATTACATTGTAGCTATTTTAGGATTTATATTTATTTTACAGGTAACTTTGTATTTATTTTAGCTAGTTAGAATAGTTATTAAATAGTTATTAACTATTTAATAAATACCTAGCTAAAATAAATACAAAATTACCTGTAAAATAAATCCTAACCTAAGTTACAATTAAACCTAACACTACACTATCATTAAATTAATTAAATAAATTACCTACAAATAACTACAATTAAATACAATTACATAAACTAACTAAAGTACAAAAAATAAAAAAAGCTAAGTTACAAAAAATAAAAAAAATAAGTTACAAACATTTAAAAAATATTACAACAATTTTAAGATAATTACACCTAATCTAAGCCCCTAATAAAATAACAAAGCCCCCCAAAATAAAAAAATGCCCTACCCTATTCTAAATTTAAAAAGATCAAAGCTCTTTTACCTTACCAGCCCTTAAAAGCACAATAAAAAAAAAAAAAACATAAATATTTTATACTCGCCATCCTGAAGTCTTTATCAGATGTAAATCCACATTCCAGGTGAAGAATTTTTTTATTTTTTTTTTAAATCCTGTGTTAAAAAATAAATCCACAATTAAAAAAACAAGGATCCTCTTCTTTTCTTTATCAAATGTGATCTTAAAAAAACAAGGATCCTCTTCTTTTCTTTATCAAATGTGATCCACGATCATGGCGCACAGCTCCTCTGGTCCTTGTCGGCGGCTCCTCTGGTCATCATTGGCTCCTCTGGTACTCCGGTCGGCATTGGCTTCTCTTTGGCGGCGGCAGAACCTATTCTTCTTCCAAGTTATCTTCATTCTGTCCGGCAGCGCACTGAATTTTTTTTTAAGCCAGTTCCACCTTTTATAGGGGAGTGCTGGCATTCCTATTGGCTGTTTTTTCAAAACTTTTTAAATCAGCCAATAGAAAAATGTCTATTTTCTAATGGCTGATAGATTTTTTTAAATTAGCCAATAAGAATAAAATAAATTATTTTAGCTATCAGCCAATAGAAAATACTTTTTTTCCTATTGGTTAATTTAAAAAAAACATAGACATCTTTCTAGTGGCTGATTTAAATTATTTTAGAAAACATCCAATAGGAATGCCAGCACACCTCTATAAAAAGGGGGAACTGGTGGGGGTGTGTCCAAGCAGCGTTCTGAGTAGGACGCATACTCTGAGAGCTCTGTGCAGAGGTTTGATAATCCGTCGATTATCGGCATTTAACAGCCTGAACAAAAGTATATAACCCTTGGACATTGCAGTATTGTCACTAGTGACTCTAAATTTGCTTCTCTCGCTGTGTGCATGAAGCTGGAACTACAGATTGGAAAAGACTGGCCTGAGGCGGCGGCCTACTAACAGGCGTTCACCCCCCCCCCCCAGGAAGAGCCGGGTTATCGGTGCAGCCAGGGTTCCTGGCCTACTGAATCTCTTCACAATATAACACCCTCCGGACTTTGAATTATCTTCTTACTGAACAACATCTATCTTGCAAAGATCCCTTGAGAGCAGAGAGAAAACAAAACATCAATATGGTGGACAAGGAAATAGAGGTCAGCCCGCTATATCAAGTGGCCCTACCCGAAAAACTGGAATCACTTTTGAAACGGTTGATTGAGGGGGCACCATACGACTATCTACTGAGCCGAATACTAATAAAAAGTGAAAAGGAAGTGCGCCAGATTGGACTTCCAGAGGCAACGCTTCAAAGCGGCTCTGATGCCGCAGCAATCCCCACTACATTGAAAGCCGCAGACATTTCGGTCACATATGGCGTTGTGAACTGTGCGGCAGAGAACAATCTTTTTAACACAATGATAGATGGAAAGGACATCCAACAAGGCATAGGTCAGGTACAGCTTACCTCCCGCCCTTCACAGTTCCTCCTCAAGTCAGATCCACCGGAGTGGAACAAAGTCGGAGCTTTGAGACGCTACATGGCGGAGGCCCATTGTGATAGTTGGATGACATCTGAAGAGGCCTACTTGGAGAGCTCCCAGGAGGAGCGTAGAAAGGCACCCTTCTCCCCATTGTTCCCTAATCTAGAGCGGGGAGCCGCACTTCATGAAACATTCTTGGAGCTGACCTGCCGAGTCCTGCTGCAAAGACCTCCTCACAAGCGTGCAATTCGGCCCGAGAAGACAAGGGTGCATTTTGCAACAGACACACAGTATAGGGCAATAGAGAGGAAGAAGACAAAAGCAGAGGGATGAGCAGTGACTGCCACACCATATATCTAAACTTACCCCTTCATGTGTTAAATGTTAAGAGTTTATGTTTTACTTAGATGTTTTATAAGTGGACACACAACGTCTCCTTATTAAAGGGAGCAAGGGTCTTATATGATAGATGTAACTTGCCACATTACAGCTGCATAGTGGTTTTGCAGGGATTCATTATTGTCATATCGGTAGTGCCGAATGTGAAACTATACGTATATATAGATGTATAACAATTTGCCTTGCTATATAGCAACCCATGTTATTCAGTCATTTACAGTTCAACAGCTCTTTACAAATATAGATGTTTAGGGACTTGGGTACTCTGATGTAATATATGAGAACTTTATGGCTTCCATGCAGTGACGCAGGGGTTAATGCATGGGGTATGCAGTGTTGAAGGGAGCCTTCCGGGTGTGTTACCTGTTACAAATTTTCATGGTCAAACCCTAGGACCAGAAACATAGAATCAAACACATATTCAAATTCCCTAATGACTTTAATGTGCCTTAGTTTAAGATTGCCACTAGATATTTTGCCCCAGTCGGATCTTGACTTAGTCGCCCGCGGCCGGGGTGACGGTCGAGTACTGATTCTCTACAAGCTCCTTGGACAGTGGAACACATCATCATATTAGTGTATATAGGCTTTATAGTAATTCACATCACAAAATGCAGAATTGGGAGCCAACATAATTGGTAAATCCTCTATCAACCCCCTTTTGTATAGCGCATTGAAATCTTGCTCACCCTAATATTTACATAAATGTCCACAGTTTATAGGGCAATAGAGGAGCCAATGTTAGTGACATATAGGGCGAATGCCCTTGAATTGTATGAACATGACCATACCGCAAAATGACATTATCAAAACTGAGCACTCACCGCAGACCACATATGAACTAAGCTTCTTTTATTTTGTCATACAGCCCCATCAAGTTTATAACCATAGACTTAGTAACCATACCTGCTGCTCAGCGATAAGTATAGTGTGGCTCTACTCACTTTGAGGGTACCCAGCTCTGGCTTCCCCACACCCATTTTGCTAGGGTCCCTGCCGATAATGATAAGTATAGCATGGCTCTACTCACTTTGTAGGTACCCAGCTCTGGCTTTCCCACACCTATTATACTAGGGTCCTTGCCGATATTAACTAATCGATAGTTGCCTCAGTACATTTTTGCTTGCTCAAGTTTACCACCTGTTTTAGCTATGGTCCGGATGAGGTACTAGCATTTCTGAGGTCATAGTGAAACTATTATTTTAACATCAACTCTTTATAAATGCTGGTTTTCCTTATATGTGTATATGTTTATTTTTCATTTTTATTATTGTTATTTTAGTTTAACCCCCGGATACATACACAAACAGTCCACTAGGTCCAAGAGTGACCTGCAATAGCAAGATGTGGGGACAAAAAATGTGGACTATAATCATTTCAATGCAATTCATCTCTAACATGGAGTGTATAATTGATAACTTGTTCAACTATGTATTATGTCTGTTTTCAATCCTCAATAAAAGATTTAAAAAAAAAAAAAAAAAAAAAAGGGGGAACTGACTTAAAATATTTCAGTGTGCTACCGGACAGCATGAATATAACTTGGAAGAAGAAGAGGATCCATCGCCATAGAAGGGTGGCTGACGCAGACCGGAGGACCAGAGGAGCTGCTGCCGACTAGAGGACCAGAGCAGCCGTCGCCAAGTACTGGATGAGCTGCTGCCAGAAGCATGGATTACATCTGATAAAAAAAGAGAATACTTGTATTTATTTATTTATTTATTTTGGGGGGGGGGCTTGTTTGTTTTTTTGGCTCTTTATTTTTTTTTGGGGGGGGGGGGGTTCACACCAGGATTGTGAATCTGATGAAGAAGAGAAGAGGATCCTTGTTTTTTTTTTCTTTTCATCATGGATTTGTTTTACACTGGATTACATCTGATGGAGACTTTGTGGCTCGTGCTTTTTACTGTGGGTTTTTTATTGTGCTTTTGGATTGTTGCTGTGTTTTTGCTTTAAACGTTTGTTGGCTTTTTTTTTGTTTAATTTGTAGTAGTGTTTTTTTTGTTGTTTTGTGATGTTGTGTTAGGGTTAGTTTATTTTGTAGTATTGTGTTAGGGTTTATTTTTTTGTGTAGTAATTGATGTTTTTAATAGTGTTCATTTGTGTATTTTTTTTATTTTTAAACATAGTTTAGTGGGGTTAGGATGCGATGGGGGTAAGGGCACGTAAGGGGTTAATAGTGTAGCGAGGTTAGGTTTTGGTGAGGGTGAGGGCACATAAAGGGTTATTAGTGTAGTGAGGTTAGTTTGCGGTGGGGGTGAGGGCACGTAAGGGGTTAATAGTGTAGTGAGGTTAGGTTTTGGTGAGGGTGAGGGCACATAAGGGGTTATTAGTGTAGTGGGGTTAGCTTGCGGTGGGGGTGAGGGCACGTAAGTGGTTAATAGTGTAGTGAGGTTAGGTTTTGGTGAGGGTGAGGGCACATAAGGGGTTATTAGTGTAGTGGGGTTGGCTTGCGGTGGGCGTGAGGGCACGTAAGGGGTTAATAGTGTAGTGAGGTTAGGTTTTGGTGATGGTGAGGGCACGTAAGGGGTTATTAGTGTAGTGGGGTTAGCTAGCGGTGGGCGTGAGGGCACGTAAGGGGTTAATAGTGTAGTGAGGTTAGGTTTGGCGAGGGTGAGGGCACATAAGGGGTTATTAGTGTAGTGGGGTTAGCTTGCGGTAGGCGTGAGGGCACGTAAGGGGTTAATAGTGTAGTGAGGTCTAGATGCTAAGGTATCTGTCAGCGCTAACACAAAGTTCCTATTAGCTCCTAGGTACTAAAAGTGTACCTAGCTACCCTTAAAAAAGTTCTATAGATTAGGGAAGGGACCTGGGAGCGCCAAAATATAGGCGGAGGAACTAAAACGGGCGGTTAAATAACGTGTTAAGGTCCTCAATGTGGTGGATAGTAGCAAATAATCCAATATCATTAAAATTGTACAAAAATGGATACAAACCATTAAAGATAAATAGATACAATTTAATACAATTAAAACATGTAGATAAAATCATGGATCCATGGTACAATAAACATAGATATACATAACATAAATATTTGACGTATGATAAAAGCAATATATAAGAAGCAGTCTGGTTAAATGATGCTGGTGTGGGCAAAAGACTATCAATGCCGTGTTCCCTATATAAGGTGAAGGTGTGCCTCTAAAAATTAACCAAAAAAAATTCCTTTAACCAAAAATTTTGGTAAAACGATGTGTGTAAGGGGGTACCCCCTCAAATAATGAACAGTTCCAAAAATTGTGACTGTGATTATCCAAAGCAAAAACCATAAAAACAAAATGTCCAAAATATATCAAAAATATCAAAAATTAAAAATTAAGAGTGAAAAATGTGTAAAAGGCTGTATAGAATCGTGTAAAAGGCTGTATAAAATCGTGAAAAAATGGTGATAGACACTGTCAGTGAGACAAAGTTCCAAATAGTATGTGTGTTGTTTAGGCAAAACTTCCTTCAGTCTCCTCAAAAGAAGGTCCAAACAATATGAAGATAGTGAAGTGAGGGAGTGTCCGGTAAAACCTGGATAAAGTCCCTATATCCAACCTGTAAAAGAAACATAAAATAGTGCAATAAAGCTACTAGATGTGTTTGTATAATAGGAAAAAAGCTCACCAATTTGCCAACGCGTTTCGGCCCAAATCTGGGCCTTTTTCAAGACTATGGATGGTGTGTAGTGGTGGCTCTATTTAAAGCTAGTGGTAGCCAATCAAAAATGTTGATGTTGATTATTTGGCGCCAAAAATTTGGCGCCAAAAATTTTGACCCGGAAAAGGAAGTGCTTATATTTATAAGCTTATGTTTATATATATGCTTATGTATCGATGAGGTATACTTAGATGTATTACTGCAAAATGACTAAAAGATTGTCCTAAGAGGTTTTGTGAATTAAACATCGGTAATGCCGAAAAATGATCAGAGTGTCTATGCGATCAAACCGGAAGTGGCTATGGCGTGCCTAATTCTATTTCCGGTTTCGCTCTTTGTTTTGCTTCCGGTAACATTGGTATCACTTCCGGTAATATTATTAAGCGGTAATGGTCGCATGGCCTTCGTATATTAAAATGGAATATCCCAATGTTAGCACTTATTATGCTGGACATCTAAAAATATGGTGGTCTGAAATTCGTGGGATGGCTGATAATAGAAGCTCTATGATACATTCACGGATTAAAACATAATTAATAGACATGTTAAAATACATTATAGTATTAGGACATAATTATAAAACAAATAATAAAACAAATAGAGTATCACAAAATGATGAGATTGGTCAAGATGATTAAACATTCACATTGACGTCGTATCTAAAATAGATCAATATATAAAAACAGATATGCGGGTCACATATATAAAACTTATAAAACAAATATGCAAGATAGATAAAACTTATATGTAAAATAAAACTTGTAGAGCAAATATCGAGGGACAAATGAGGATAGTATATTTCTGAGGTTTTATACCCAATATATTAAATAACGATGGCGGTCAACTTATGTTTGCTTTAAAGCCTACTGAAAATAGAATGTATGGAATACTTAAAATTTTCATGGAATACATAAAAACTTAAAAACAAATTCCTAAAAGTTCAAATTTTTTTTTTTTTTTTTTTAAAAATTCAAAAAATATTAAAAATTTAAACTTTTTTAAAATTTAAACTTCCAAAAAGTTATTAAAAGCATTAATAAAAACATTATGTTTTAAAATGACTAAAAAATCCCGTCAGAAAATCTTGGGAGATTCGGAGTATTGGGTTATTGATAGATCGGAAGAGGATGGTGATAGGGTCATTGTGCCTGGGGGGTATCTATTCATATTCCTATTAGAGTTGTTGGAAGAATCGAAGATAACTATAAATCTAGCTAGTATGAAAATACATGCAGGATGGTTAAGAGATCTCCCAAACAGACTGTCTCTCAAAATTATTCATTTTAGGCTCAATAGGTGTGATAGGTCTTCTCTATTGTTTAAACCCCTAGGATATAGGCAGTCTATATTAAAAATCCATCTTGATTCTGCTATTAGTAGCCTATTCTCTTGGTCTCCACCCCTCCAATTTGGTGTAACTAGTTGGATACCAATATAGCTAAAGTCCTTTTGTCTGGCCTGATGTTTGGTTAAGAAATGTCTGTATAGTGCTGTTTCAGTGTTTTTGTGTTTGATCTTTAACAAGTGTTCCCTAATCCGATCCTTCAGGGTTCTAGATGTTTGTCCTATGTATTGTAACCCGCAACTGCACCATATCATGTAGATCACTCCTTTGCTACTACATTTTATAAGGTCTTTGATTTTGTATTGGACCTTTGTATTAAACGAAGTAAACTCCTTCGTTTTCACTCCCCTTTGACAGGCCTTGCAGCTCACACATGGGTAGAAACCTTTGACTTCTCTACCATATACATCTCTTGTGTTTGTCATCGTGTTTCTGGGTATACTGGGAGAAAGTTTGTTTTTTAGATTATTAGTTTTTCTGTATATAAATATTGGGCGGGGTGTTAGTTTATCCCCGATAATATCATCATTTCTTAAAAGTGGCCAGTGTTTCTCCACGATCTTTTCAACAATGCACCTGTTTTCGCTGTATTCCATGATAAAAGGTATACTCAATTGGTCTTCATCAGAATTATTACAGACTTTTTTTGGTTTGTATGATAGAAGGTCCTTCCTTTCTTTCTGTCTTGCTTCTTCTATGTCTTTTTCAAGGGCTCCTTCTTCATATCCCCGTTCCAGAAATCTGTTTTTTAGAATGACGGTTTGCTCTTCCCATTTTTTGGGGTCTGAGCAATTCTTTTTTTAATCTCAACATTTGTCCCTTAGGTATGTTGGACTTCCATCTGTTGAGGTGGCAACTGTCTTTGTGAATGTAATTATTACAATCTACTTCTTTGAAGAATGTAGACGTTTCTAGTTTGCCATTTTTAATTTCAATCTTTAAATCTATATACGTAATCTCATGCTTACTGTATTCGTGGGTGAATCTAAGATTATGCATATTGGTGTTCATTATTTTGATGGTATACTCCAAGTCATCTATAGAGCCTTTCCAGATCATTATTATGTCATCAATGTATCTGTTATAGAGGACCAGGTCCGCGCTCACTGGGCATGAGTCCCAGAAAATACGTTCCCAGTGACCCATATACAAGTTAGCGTAACTCGGCGCGAACCTGGTCCCCATAGCTGTCCCACACACTTGTCTATAGTATATCCCTCTGTTGTTAAAATAATTGTGGGTTAGGATATATTGTATCCCATCGATAATGAAATCTCTTTGTAGTTCTGGTAGCTCCGGATCTTGATTCAGAAAGAAATTAACAGCCTCTATACCACCTTCATGCGGTATGCAGGTATATAGGGAGGTAACATCGCATGTTACTAGTATATAATTCTCTTCCCATTTTATACCTTCCAAGACATTTAATATTTGAGTGGAATCTCTTACATACGATGGTAACTTTACCACATATCTCTGTAATTGTTTATCCACGTATTCGGATAAGTTGCTAGACAAACCACCAATGCCCGATATAATTGGTCGGCCTGGCGGTTTCGTTAGTGATTTGTGGACTTTAGGGAGATAGTAAAACACCGGTGTGAAAGGGTGTTTGATGCTCATATATCGGAATTCTTTGTCATTCAAGATTCCTATCTCCCTAGCTTCTCTGAGAGTTTCATCCAATTCTTTCTTATACTCATCTATAGGGTTCCCTCTGAGTATTTCGTATGTTTGTCTGTCTGACAGGATTCTGTCACACTCTTCGTCGTAGTCAGCCTTATTGAGGATAACGATACCCCCACCTTTGTCCGCAGGTTTGATGACAAGGTTGTTGTTGTTTTCAAGGGTTTTGATGGTGTTGAGTTGTTCCTTTGAAAGATTGTGCTTGTGTCTGTTCAATCTGTTTTGTTTGAGATCTCTAATCTCATTACACACTACTGTGTCAAAGGTCTCAATAGCGTTACCTTTGCTTGTGACTGGAAAGAAGGAGGATTTGGGTTTCAAGTCAGTATGCCGGTAAATCTCTTCATCACTCGTTGTATTGATTGGATATGTCCTGCCTCGCATTTCTAATGGGGACTTCATAAAATGCCTCTTTAGTGTCAGTTTCCTGACAAAATCTTTAGCATTTACAAACGTGTTGAATTTGTTAAGACCCTTGGATGGGGCAAAAGATAGCCCATAGTTCAATACTGAAGACTCTTTCTCTGTTAGTTCTTTCGAACTAAGATTGAATATTCCTTTGGTCGGGGGATTGGCAACATTAATGGGAGGAGTTGAACTCTTGTTTAATTTCCTTCCCCCTCTCTTACCTCTGTGAATATTCTTTTTTCTATAGGGGTCTGTTCTTCTGGATGGGAGTTTTTCCTTTTTGTAGAGGTTCTCTCTAGTTCTTTGGTTGCTTGTTGTGGTTTCCCTAAAAAAGAATGCCCTGATGTGGATGCTCGATGTTGTTCATTTCTATCATGAAGAGGAGTGTTCTGATTTGTGTGTTTTTCCCTTTGTTCGTTGGGAAGCTTTGTTCTTAGTGTTTCTTGGTTCATTTTAGGTTCTGATTGGTTATAGTTATTGTTAGCATTATGGTATTGGGGATGATCCCAATACCCTCTTCTATTATTCCAATCATAATATCTCTGTTGTCTATCTGGTCTCCAATTGTAGTATTGCTCTTTTTCGTAGTCATTATAATGCCATCTGTCTTGTCTCGGTTGATGGTTGTAATATGTGGGTTCATGTCTCCTATCACTATAGTGTGGTGGAACTGTGTTATTGAACTCCCTATTACCGAAATGTCCTTCTCTAGCCATCCTGTTATAGTGTTGTCTCCTATTGGATTGTGACCTATTTGGTGTGAATCCCCAATGTGGTTTATTGTCATTCTCCCACTGTCTGCCCTGTCTATATGGACGGTAGTTCTGATTTGGGGTCCCATAATTATCTCTAAACCGAGGATTCTGGTTCCATCTATTGGATCTCGGTGTATGGTTTTGATTCCAATGTGGACGTTCTTCCCTAATAAGGGTTCTGTGTTCCCTATTGTCTATTCTTGGTGTGAGTCCCAATTTGGGTCTCCTATTCTTGTTGTTGACTGTTATCCATTCCCCCTCATGATTGGAATCTGAGTTATCATTTCCATCGTTCATAGTATTATCAATCTCTACTGGTTCTTGGTTGCTCTGAACTTCTTTAGTCTTAAGGAGTTCGAGTTCCCTATTAAGTTTTTTGGATTTTTTATTGGTAATGTCCTCCCTTATTTTCATTACTTTTCTGGTAAGATTCTCTTTCCTCTCCAAAAAGTCTTTGGATTCTATTATGAGTCCATCTGGGCCAATGAGACTATCCTCAGTGTCCTTAATCTCTGTGTCAACTCTAAGTAGTAGTGCTTCTCTATGATCTATGATGATCTGCATTAGTTTCTTGGAGGATTCTATTAGTGCCTCGGACCATTTCCTTAGAAATTCTGGGTCCTCTGACTGAAATGCACAATCCTTCCTAATTACTAGTCCCTTGGGTATAATATTAAACTCTAGGCATTTCTTTAAGAAAAGAATCTCCGCTTTATACTTAACTTCTTGTATCAATAGTTTTTCTAAGTTTTTAAAAATGCTGGCATAGTCCAAATGTTCCTGGGTGTTACCCTCTATATTTGTGTTCGAGTAATTAATATCTAGAGTAATTTCTTGTCTAATGGATCTGGTTACATCCATTTCTAGGTGGGTCTTCGTTATATATATTATATGAATATACTACGATAATCCGATAGTGATCTTTGATTACTAGATATCTAGGTGTAGCTGCTGTTAGATGGCTAGGGATGAAAGATGTCTAGATGCTAAGGTATCTGTCAGCGCTAACACAAAGTTCCTATTAGCTCCTAGGTACTAAAAGGGTACCTAGCTACCCTTAAAAAAGTTCTATAGATTAGGGAAGGGACCTGGGAGTGCCAAAATATAGGCGGAGGAACTAAAACGGGCGGTTAAATAACGTGTTAAGGTCCTCAATGGGGTGGATAGTAGCAAATAATCCAATATCATTAAAATTGTACAAAAATGGATACAAACCATTAAAGATAAATAGATACAATTTAATACAATTAAAACATGTAGATAAAATCATGGATCCATGGTACAATAAACATAGATATACATAACATAAATATTTGACGTATGATAAAAGCAATATATAAGAAGCAGTCTGGTTAAATGATGCTGGTGTGGGCAAAAGACTATCAATGCCGTGTTCCCTATATAAGGTGAAGGTGTGCCTCTAAAAATTAACCAAAAAAAATTCCTTTAACCAAAAATTTTGGTAAAACAATGTGTGTAAGGGGGTACCCCCTCAAAAAATGAACAGTTCCAAAAATTGTGACTGTGATTATCCAAAGCAAAAACCATAAAAACAAAATGTCCAAAATATATCAAAAATATCAAAAATTAAAAATTAAGAGTGAAAAATGTGTAAAAGGCTGTATAGAATCGTGTAAAAGGCTGTATAAAATCGTGAAAAAATGGTGATAGACACTGTCAGTGAGACAAAGTTCCAAATAGTATGTGTGTTGTTTAGGCAAAACTTCCTTCAGTCTCCTCAAAAGAAGGTCCAAACAATATGAAGATAGTGAAGTGAGGGAGTGTCCGGTAAAACCTGGATAAAGTCCCTATATCCAACCTGTAAAAGAAACATAAAATAGTGCAATAAAGCTACTAGATGTGTTTGTATAATAGGAAAAAAGCTCACCAATTTGCCAACGCGTTTCAGCCCAAATCTGGGCCTTTTTCAAGACTATGGATGGTGTGTAGTGGTGGCTCTATTTAAAGCTAGTGGTAGCCAATCAAAAATGTTGATGTTGATTATTTGGCGCCAAACATTTAGTCATTTTAAAACATAATGTTTTTATTAATGCTTTTAATAACTTTTTGGAAGTTTAAATTTTTAAAAAAGTTTACATTTTTAATATTTTTTGAATTTTGAAAAAAAAAAAAAAAAAAAAATTTGAACTTTTAGGAATTTGTTTTTAAGTTTTTATGTATTCCATGAAAATTTTAAGTATTCCATACATTCTATTTTCAGTAGGCTTTAAAGCAAACATAAGTTGACCGCCATCGTTATTTAATATATTGGGTATAAAACCTCAGAAATATACTATCCTCATTTGTCCCTCGATATTTGCTCTACAAGTTTTATTTTACATATAAGTTTTATCTATCTTGCATATTTGTTTTATAAGTTTTATATATGTGACCTGCATATCTGTTTTTATATATTGATCTATTTTAGATACGACGTCAATGTGAATGTTTAATCATCTTGACCAATCTCATCATTTTGTGATACTCTATTTGTTTTATTATTTGTTTTATAATTATGTCCTAATACTATAATGTATTTTAACATGTCTATTAATTATGTTTTAATCCGTGAATGTATCATAGAGCTTCTATTATCAGCCATCCCACGAATTTCAGACCACCATATTTTTAGATGTCCAGCATAATAAGTGCTAACATTGGGATATTCCATTTTAATATACGAAGGCCATGCGACCATTACCGCTTAATAATATTACCGGAAGTGATACCAATGTTACCGGAAGCAAAACAAAGAGCGAAACCGGAAATAGAATTAGGCACGCCATAGCCACTTCCGGTTTGATCGCATAGACACTCTGATCATTTTTCGGCATTACCGATGTTTAATTCACAAAACCTCTTAGGACAATCTTTTAGTCATTTTGCAGTAATACATCTAAGTATACCTCATCGATACATAAGCATATATATAAACATAAGCTTATAAATATAAGCACTTCCTTTTCCGGGTCAAAATTTTTGGCGCCAAATTTTTGGCGCCAAATAATCAACATCAACATTTTTGATTGGCTACCACTAGCTTTAAATAGAGCCACCACTACACACCATCCATAGTCTTGAAAAAGGCCCAGATTTGGGCCGAAACGCGTTGGCAAATTGGTGAGCTTTTTTCCTATTATACAAACACATCTAGTAGCTTTATTGCACTATTTTATGTTTCTTTTACAGGTTGGATATAGGGACTTTATCCAGGTTTTACCGGACACTCCCTCACTTCACTATCTTCATATTGTTTGGACCTTCTTTTGAGGAGACTGAAGGAAGTTTTGCCTAAACAACACACATACTATTTGGAACTTTGTCTCACTGACAGTGTCTATCACCATTTTTTCACGATTTTATACAGCCTTTTACACGATTCTATACAGCCTTTTACACATTTTTCACTCTTAATTTTTAATTTTTGATATTTTTGATATATTTTGGACATTTTGTTTTTATGGTTTTTGCTTTGGATAATCACAGTCACAATTTTTGGAACTGTTCATTTTTTGAGGGGGTACCCCCTTACACACATCGTTTTACCAAAATTTTTGGTTAAAGGAATTTTTTTTGGTTAATTTTTAGAGGCACACCTTCACCTTATATAGGGAACACGGCATTGATAGTCTTTTGCCCACACCAGCATCATTTAACCAGACTGCTTCTTATATATTGCTTTTATCATACGTCAAATATTTATGTTATGTATATCTATGTTTATTGTACCATGGATCCATGATTTTATCTACATGTTTTAATTGTATTAAATTGTATCTATTTATCTTTAATGGTTTGTATCCATTTTTGTACAATTTTAATGATATTGGATTATTTGCTACTATCCACCCCATTGAGGACCTTAACACGTTATTTAACCGCCTGTTTTAGTTCCTCCGCCTATATTTTGGCGCTCCCAGGTCCCTTCCCTAATCTATAGAACTTTTTTAAGGGTAGCTAGGTACCCTTTTAGTACCTAGGAGCTAATAGGAACTTTGTGTTAGCGCTGACAGATACCTTAGCATCTAGACATCTTTCATCCCTAGCCATCTAACAGCAGCTTCACCTAGATATCTAGTAATCAAAGATCACTATCGGATTATCGTAGTATATTCATATAATATATATAACAAAGACCCACCTAGAAATGGATGTAACCAGATCCATTAGACAAGAAATTACTCTAGATATTAATTACTCGAACACAAATATAGAGGGTAACACCCAGGAACATTTGGACTATGCCAGCATTTTTAAAAACTTAGAAAAACTATTGATACAAGAAGTTAAGTATAAAGCGGAGATTCTTTTCTTAAAGAAATGCCTAGAGTTTAATATTATACCCAAGGGACTAGTAATTAGGAAGGATTGTGCATTTCAGTCAGAGGACCCAGAATTTCTAAGGAAATGGTCCGAGGCACTAATAGAATCCTCCAAGAAACTAATGCAGATCATCATAGATCATAGAGAAGCACTACTACTTAGAGTTGACACAGAGATTAAGGACACTGAGGATAGTCTCATTGGCCCAGATGGACTCATAATAGAATCCAAAGACTTTTTGGAGAGGAAAGAGAATCTTACCAGAAAAGTAATGAAAATAAGGGAGGACATTACCAATAAAAAATCCAAAAAACTTAATAGGGAACTCGAACTCCTTAAGACTAAAGAAGTTCAGAGCAACCAAGAACCAGTAGAGATTGATAATACTATGAACGATGGAAATGATAACTCAGATTCCAATCATGAGGGGGAATGGATAACAGTCAACAACAAGAATAGGAGACCCAAATTGGGACTCACACCAAGAATAGACAATAGGGAACACAGAACCCTTATTAGGGAAGAACGTCCACATTGGAATCAAAACCATACACCGAGATCCAATAGATGGAACCAGAATCCTCGGTTTAGAGATAATTATGGGACCCCAAATCAGAACTACCGTCCATATAGACAGGGCAGACAGTGGGAGAATGACAATAAACCACATTGGGGATTCACACCAAATAGGTCACAATCCAATAGGAGACAACACTATAACAGGATGGCTAGAGAAGGACATTTCGGTAATAGGGAGTTCAATAACACAGTTCCACCACACTATAGTGATAGGAGACATGAACCCACATATTACAACCATCAACCGAGACAAGACAGATGGCATTATAATGACTACGAAAAAGAGCAATACTACAATTGGAGACCAGATAGACAACAGAGATATTATGATTGGAATAATAGAAGAGGGTATTGGGATCATCCCCAATACCATAATGCTAACAATAACTATAACCAATCAGAACCTAAAATGAACCAAGAAACACTAAGAACAAAGCTTCCCAACGAACAAAGGGAAAAACACACAAATCAGAACACTCCTCTTCATGATAGAAATGAACAACATCGAGCATCCACATCAGGGCATTCTTTTTTAGGGAAACCACAACAAGCAACCAAAGAACTAGAGAGAACCTCTACAAAAAGGAAAAACTCCCATCCAGAAGAACAGACCCCTATAGAAAAAAGAATATTCACAGAGGTAAGAGAGGGGGAAGGAAATTAAACAAGAGTTCAACTCCTCCCATTAATGTTGCCAATCCCCCGACCAAAGGAATATTCAATCTTAGTTCGAAAGAACTAACAGAGAAAGAGTCTTCAGTATTGAACTATGGGCTATCTTTTGCCCCATCCAAGGGTCTTAACAAATTCAACACGTTTGTAAATGCTAAAGATTTTGTCAGGAAACTGACACTAAAGAGGCATTTTATGAAGTCCCCATTAGAAATGCGAGGCAGAACATATCCAATCAATACAACGAGTGATGAAGAGATTTACCGGCATACTGACTTGAAACCCAAATCCTCCTTCTTTCCAGTCACAAGCAAAGGTAACGCTATTGAGACCTTTGACACAGTAGTGTGTAATGAGATTAGAGATCTCAAACAAAACAGATTGAACAGACACAAGCACAATCTTTCAAAGGAACAACTCAACACCATCAAAACCCTTGAAGAAAACAACAACAACCTTGTCATCAAACCTGCGGACAAAGGTGGGGGTATCGTTATCCTCAATAAGGCTGACTACGACGAAGAGTGTGACAGAATCCTGTCAGACAGACAAACATACGAAATACTCAGAGGGAACCCTATAGATGAGTATAAGAAAGAATTGGATGAAACTCTCAGAGAAGCTAGGGAGATAGGAATCTTGAATGACAAAGAATTCCGATATATGAGCATCAAACACCCTTTCACACCGGTGTTTTACTATCTCCCTAAAGTCCACAAATCACTAACGAAACCGCCAGGCCGACCAATTATATCGGGCATTGGCGGTTTGTCTAGCAACTTATCCGAATACGTGGATAAACAATTACAGAGATATGTGGTAAAGTTACCATTGTATGTAAGAGATTCCACTCAAATATTAAATGTCTTGGAAGGTATAAAATGGGAAGAGAATTATATACTAGTAACATGCGATGTTACCTCCCTATATACCTGCATACCGCATGAAGGTGGTATAGAGGCTGTTAATTTCTTTCTGAATCAAGATCCGGAGCTACCAGAACTACAAAGAGATTTCATTATCGATGGGATACAATATATCCTAACCCACAATTATTTTAACAACAGAGGGATATACTATAGACAAGTGTGTGGGACAGCTATGGGGACCAGGTTCGCGCCGAGTTACGCTAACTTGTATATGGGTCACTGGGAACGTATTTTCTGGGACTCATGCCCAGTGAGCGCGGACCTGGTCCTCTATAACAGATACATTGATGACATAATAATGATCTGGAAAGGCTCTATAGATGACTTGGAGTATACCATCAAAATAATGAACACCAATATGCATAATCTTAGATTCACCCACGAATACAGTAAGCATGAGATTACGTATATAGATTTAAAGATTGAAATTAAAAATGGCAAACTAGAAACGTCTACATTCTTCAAAGAAGTAGATTGTAATAATTACATTCACAAAGACAGTTGCCACCTCAACAGATGGAAGTCCAACATACCTAAGGGACAAATGTTGAGATTAAAAAAAGAATTGCTCAGACCCCAAAAAATGGGAAGAGCAAACCGTCATTCTAAAAAACAGATTTCTGGAACGGGGATATGAAGAAGGAGCCCTTGAAAAAGACATAGAAGAAGCAAGACAGAAAGAAAGGAAGGACCTTCTATCATACAAACCAAAAAAAGTCTGTAATAATTCTGATGAAGACCAATTGAGTATACCTTTTATCATGGAATACAGCGAAAACAGGTGCATTGTTGAAAAGATCGTGGAGAAACACTGGCCACTTTTAAGAAATGATGATATTATCGGGGATAAACTAACACCCCGCCCAATATTTATATACAGAAAAACTAATAATCTAAAAAACAAACTTTCTCCCAGTATACCCAGAAACACGATGACAAACACAAGAGATGTATATGGTAGAGAAGTCAAAGGTTTCTACCCATGTGTGAGCTGCAAGGCCTGTCAAAGGGGAGTGAAAACGAAGGAGTTTACTTCGTTTAATACAAAGGTCCAATACAAAATCAAAGACCTTATAAAATGTAGTAGCAAAGGAGTGATCTACATGATATGGTGCAGTTGCGGGTTACAATACATAGGACAAACATCTAGAACCCTGAAGGATCGGATTAGGGAACACTTGTTAAAGATCAAACACAAAAACACTGAAACAGCACTATACAGACATTTCTTAACCAAACATCAGGCCAGACAAAAGGACTTTAGCTATATTGGTATCCAACTAGTTACACCAAATTGGAGGGGTGGAGACCAAGAGAATAGGCTACTAATAGCAGAATCAAGATGGATTTTTAATATAGACTGCCTATATCCTAGGGGTTTAAACAATAGAGAAGACCTATCACACCTATTGAGCCTAAAATGAATAATTTTGAGAGACAGTCTGTTTGGGAGATCTCTTAACCATCCTGCATGTATTTTCATACTAGCTAGATTTATAGTTATCTTCGATTCTTCCAACAACTCTAATAGGAATATGAATAGATACCCCCCAGGCACAATGACCCTATCACCATCCTCTTCCGATCTATCAATAACCCAATACTCCGAATCTCCCAAGATTTTCTGACGGGATTTTTTAGTCATTTTAAAACATAATGTTTTTTTTAATGCTTTTAATAACTTTTTGGAAGTTTAAATTTTTAAAAAAGTTTAAATTTTTAATATTTTTTGAATTTTGAAAAAAAAAAAAAAAAAAAAAAAAAAATTTGAACTTTTAGGAATTTGTTTTTAAGTTTTTATGTATTCCATGAAAATTTTAAGTATTCCATACATTCTATTTTCAGTAGGCTTTAAAGCAAACATAAGTTGACCGCCATCGTTATTTAATATATTGGGTATAAAACCTCAGAAATATACTATCCTCATTTGTCCCTCGATATTTGCTCTACAAGTTTTATTTTACATATAAGTTTTATCTATCTTGCATATTTGTTTTATAAGTTTTATATATGTGACCTGCATATCTGTTTTTATATATTGATCTATTTTAGATACGACGTCAATGTGAATGTTTAATCATCTTGACCAATCTCATCATTTTGTGATACTCTATTTGTTTTATTATTTGTTTTATAATTATGTCCTAATACTATAATGTATTTTAACATGTCTATTAATTATGTTTTAATCCGTGAATGTATCATAGAGCTTCTATTATCAGCCATCCCACGAATTTCAGACCACCATATTTTTAGATGTCCAGCATAATAAGTGCTAACATTGGGATATTCCATTTTAATATACGAAGGCCATGCGACCATTACCGCTTAATAATATTACCGGAAGTGATACCAATGTTACCGGAAGCAAAACAAAGAGCGAAACCGGAAATAGAATTAGGCACGCCATAGCCACTTCCGGTTTGATCGCATAGACACTCTGATCATTTTTCGGCATTACCGATGTTTAATTCACAAAACCTCTTAGGACAATCTTTTAGTCATTTTGCAGTAATACATCTAAGTATACCTCATCGATACATAAGCATATATATAAACATAAGCTTATAAATATAAGCACTTCCTTTTCCGGGTCAAAATTTTTGGCGCCAAATTTTTGGCGCCAAATAATCAACATCAACATTTTTGATTGGCTACCACTAGCTTTAAATAGAGCCACCACTACACACCATCCATAGTCTTGAAAAAGGCCCAGATTTGGGCCGAAACGCGTTGGCAAATTGGTGAGCTTTTTTCCTATTATACAAACACATCTAGTAGCTTTATTGCACTATTTTATGTTTCTTTTACAGGTTGGATATAGGGACTTTATCCAGGTTTTACCGGACACTCCCTCACTTCACTATCTTCATATTGTTTGGACCTTCTTTTGAGGAGACTGAAGGAAGTTTTGCCTAAACAACACACATACTATTTGGAACTTTGTCTCACTGACAGTGTCTATCACCATTTTTTCACGATTTTATACAGCCTTTTACACGATTCTATACAGCCTTTTACACATTTTTCACTCTTAATTTTTAATTTTTGATATTTTTGATATATTTTGGACATTTTGTTTTTATGGTTTTTGCTTTGGATAATCACAGTCACAATTTTTGGAACTGTTCATTTTTTGAGGGGGTACCCCCTTACACACATCGTTTTACCAAAATTTTTGGTTAAAGGAATTTTTTTTGGTTAATTTTTAGAGGCACACCTTCACCTTATATAGGGAACACGGCATTGATAGTCTTTTGCCCACACCAGCATCATTTAACCAGACTGCTTCTTATATATTGCTTTTATCATACGTCAAATATTTATGTTATGTATATCTATGTTTATTGTACCATGGATCCATGATTTTATCTACATGTTTTAATTGTATTAAATTGTATCTATTTATCTTTAATGGTTTGTATCCATTTTTGTACAATTTTAATGATATTGGATTATTTGCTACTATCCACCCCATTGAGGACCTTAACACGTTATTTAACCGCCTGTTTTAGTTCCTCCGCCTATATTTTGGCGCTCCCAGGTCCCTTCCCTAATCTATAGAACTTTTTTAAGGGTAGCTAGGTACCCTTTTAGTACCTAGGAGCTAATAGGAACTTTGTGTTAGCGCTGACAGATACCTTAGCATCTAGACATCTTTCATCCCTAGCCATCTAACAGCAGCTTCACCTAGATATCTAGTAATCAAAGATCACTATCGGATTATCGTAGTATATTCATATAATATATATAACAAAGACCCACCTAGAAATGGATGTAACCAGATCCATTAGACAAGAAATTACTCTAGATATTAATTACTCGAACACAAATATAGAGGGTAACACCCAGGAACATTTGGACTATGCCAGCATTTTTAAAAACTTAGAAAAACTATTGATACAAGAAGTTAAGTATAAAGCGGAGATTCTTTTCTTAAAGAAATGCCTAGAGTTTAATATTATACCCAAGGGACTAGTAATTAGGAAGGATTGTGCATTTCAGTCAGAGGACCCAGAATTTCTAAGGAAATGGTCCGAGGCACTAATAGAATCCTCCAAGAAACTAATGCAGATCATCATAGATCATAGAGAAGCACTACTACTTAGAGTTGACACAGAGATTAAGGACACTGAGGATAGTCTCATTGGCCCAGATGGACTCATAATAGAATCCAAAGACTTTTTGGAGAGGAAAGAGAATCTTACCAGAAAAGTAATGAAAATAAGGGAGGACATTACCAATAAAAAATCCAAAAAACTTAATAGGGAACTCGAACTCCTTAAGACTAAAGAAGTTCAGAGCAACCAAGAACCAGTAGAGATTGATAATACTATGAACGATGGAAATGATAACTCAGATTCCAATCATGAGGGGGAATGGATAACAGTCAACAACAAGAATAGGAGACCCAAATTGGGACTCACACCAAGAATAGACAATAGGGAACACAGAACCCTTATTAGGGAAGAACGTCCACATTGGAATCAAAACCATACACCGAGATCCAATAGATGGAACCAGAATCCTCGGTTTAGAGATAATTATGGGACCCCAAATCAGAACTACCGTCCATATAGACAGGGCAGACAGTGGGAGAATGACAATAAACCACATTGGGGATTCACACCAAATAGGTCACAATCCAATAGGAGACAACACTATAACAGGATGGCTAGAGAAGGACATTTCGGTAATAGGGAGTTCAATAACACAGTTCCACCACACTATAGTGATAGGAGACATGAACCCACATATTACAACCATCAACCGAGACAAGACAGATGGCATTATAATGACTACGAAAAAGAGCAATACTACAATTGGAGACCAGATAGACAACAGAGATATTATGATTGGAATAATAGAAGAGGGTATTGGGATCATCCCCAATACCATAATGCTAACAATAACTATAACCAATCAGAACCTAAAATGAACCAAGAAACACTAAGAACAAAGCTTCCCAACGAACAAAGGGAAAAAACACACAAATCAGAACACTCCTCTTCATGATAGAAATGAACAACATCGAGCATCCACATCAGGGCATTCTTTTTTAGGGAAACCACAACAAGCAACCAAAGAACTAGAGAGAACCTCTACAAAAAGGAAAAACTCCCATCCAGAAGAACAGACCCCTATAGAAAAAAGAATATTCACAGAGGTAAGAGAGGGGGAAGGAAATTAAACAAGAGTTCAACTCCTCCCATTAATGTTGCCAATCCCCCGACAAAGGAATATTCAATCTTAGTTCGAAAGAACTAACAGAGAAAGAGTCTTCAGTATTGAACTATGGGCTATCTTTTGCCCCATCCAAGGGTCTTAACAAATTCAACACGTTTGTAAATGCTAAAGATTTTGTCAGGAAACTGACACTAAAGAGGCATTTTATGAAGTCCCCATTAGAAATGCGAGGCAGAACATATCCAATCAATACAACGAGTGATGAAGAGATTTACCGGCATACTGACTTGAAACCCAAATCCTCCTTCTTTCCAGTCACAAGCAAAGGTAACGCTATTGAGACCTTTGACACAGTAGTGTGTAATGAGATTAGAGATCTCAAACAAAACAGATTGAACAGACACAAGCACAATCTTTCAAAGGAACAACTCAACACCATCAAAACCCTTGAAGAAAACAACAACAACCTTGTCATCAAACCTGCGGACAAAGGTGGGGGTATCGTTATCCTCAATAAGGCTGACTACGACGAAGAGTGTGACAGAATCCTGTCAGACAGACAAACATACGAAATACTCAGAGGGAACCCTATAGATGAGTATAAGAAAGAATTGGATGAAACTCTCAGAGAAGCTAGGGAGATAGGAATCTTGAATGACAAAGAATTCCGATATATGAGCATCAAACACCCTTTCACACCGGTGTTTTACTATCTCCCTAAAGTCCACAAATCACTAACGAAACCGCCAGGCCGACCAATTATATCGGGCATTGGCGGTTTGTCTAGCAACTTATCCGAATACGTGGATAAACAATTACAGAGATATGTGGTAAAGTTACCATTGTATGTAAGAGATTCCACTCAAATATTAAATGTCTTGGAAGGTATAAAATGGGAAGAGAATTATATACTAGTAACATGCGATGTTACCCTCCCTATATACCTGCATACCGCATGAAGGTGGTATAGAGGCTGTTAATTTCTTTCTGAATCAAGATCCGGAGCTACCAGAACTACAAAGAGATTTCATTATCGATGGGATACAATATATCCTAACCCACAATTATTTTAACAACAGAGGGATATACTATAGACAAGTGTGTGGGACAGCTATGGGGACCAGGTTCGCGCCGAGTTACGCTAACTTGTATATGGGTCACTGGGAACGTATTTTCTGGGACTCATGCCCAGTGAGCGCGGACCTGGTCCTCTATAACAGATACATTGATGACATAATAATGATCTGGAAAGGCTCTATAGATGACTTGGAGTATACCATCAAAATAATGAACACCAATATGCATAATCTTAGATTCACCCACGAATACAGTAAGCATGAGATTACGTATATAGATTTAAAGATTGAAATTAAAAATGGCAAACTAGAAACGTCTACATTCTTCAAAGAAGTAGATTGTAATAATTACATTCACAAAGACAGTTGCCACCTCAACAGATGGAAGTCCAACATACCTAAGGGACAAATGTTGAGATTAAAAAAGAATTGCTCAGACCCCAAAAAATGGGAAGAGCAAACCGTCATTCTAAAAAACAGATTTCCTGGAACGGGGATATGAAGAAGGAGCCCTTGAAAAAGACATAGAAGAAGCAAGACAGAAAGAAAGGAAGGACCTTCTATCATACAAACCAAAAAAAGTCTGTAATAATTCTGATGAAGACCAATTGAGTATACCTTTTATCATGGAATACAGCGAAAAACAGGTGCATTGTTGAAAAGATCGTGGAGAAACACTGGCCACTTTTAAGAAATGATGATATTATCGGGATAAACTAACACCCCGCCCAATATTTATATACAGAAAAACTAATAATCTAAAAAACAAACTTTCTCCCCAGTATACCCAGAAACACGATGACAAACACAAGAGATGTATATGGTAGAGAAGTCAAAGGTTTCTACCCATGTGTGAGCTGCAAGGCCTGTCAAAGGGGAGTGAAAACGAAGGAGTTTACTTCGTTAATACAAAGGTCCAATACAAAATCCAAAGACCTTATAAAATGTAGTAGCAAAGGAGTGATCTACATGATATGGTGCAGTTGCGGGTTACAATACATAGGACAAACATCTAGAACCCTGAAGGATCGGATTAGGGAACACTTGTTAAAGATCAAACACAAAAACACTGAAACAGCACTATACAGACAATTCTTAACCAAACATCAGGCCAGACAAAAGGGACTTTAGCTATATTGGTATCCAACTAGTTACACCAAATTGGAGGGGTGGAGACCAAAGAGAATAGGCTACTAATAGCAGAATCAAGATGGATTTTTAATATAGACTGCCTATATCCTAGGGGTTTAAACAATAGAGAAGACCTATCACACCTATTGAGCCTAAAATGAATAATTTTGAGAGACAGTCTGTTTGGGAGATCTCTTAACCATCCTGCATGTATTTTCATACTAGCTAGATTTATAGTTATCTTCGATTCTTCCAACAACTCTAATAGGAATATGAATAGATACCCCCCCAGGCACAATGACCCTATCACCATCCTCTTCCGATCTATCAATAACCCAATACTCCGAATCTCCCAAGATTTTCTGACGGGATTTTTTAGTCATTTTAAAACATAATGTTTTTTTTAATGCTTTTAATAACTTTTTGGAAGTTTAAATTTTTAAAAAAGTTTAAAATTTTAATATTTTTTGAATTTTGAAAAAAAAAAAAAAAAAAAAAAAAAAATTTGAACTTTTAGGAATTTGGTTTTTAAGTTTTTATGTATTCCATGAAAATTTTAAGTAATTCATACATTCTATTTTCAGTAGGCTTTAAAGCAAACATAAGTAGACCGCCATCGTTATTTAATATATTGGGTAATAAAACCTCAGAAAATATACTATCCTCATTTGTCCCCTCGATATTTGCTCTACAAGTTTTATTTTACATATAAGTTTTATCTATCTTGCATATTTGTTTTATAAGTTTATATATATGTGACCTGCATATCAGTTTTTATATATTGATCTATTTTAGATACGACGTCAACATCGTGAATGTTTAATCATCTTGACCAATCTCATCATTTAGTGATACTCTATTTGTTTTATTATTTGTTTTATAATTATGTCCTAATACTATAAATGTATTTTAACATGTCTATTAATTATGTTTTAATCCGTGAATGTATCATAGAGCTTCTATTATCAGCCATCCCACGAATTTCAGACCACCATATTTTTAGATGTCCAGCATAATAAGTGCTAACATTGGGATATTCCATTTTAATATACGAAGGCCATGCGACATTACCGCTTAATAATATTACCGGAAGTGATACCAATGTTACGGAAGCAAAACAAAGAGCGAAACCGGAAATAGAATTAGGCACGCCATAGCCACTTCCGGTTTGATCGCATAGACACTCTGATCATTTTTCGGCATTACCGATGTTTAATTCACAAAACCTCTTAGGACAATCTTTTAGTCATTTTGCAGTAATACAATCTAAGTATACCCTCATCGATACATAAGCATATATATAAACATAAGCTTATAAATATAAGCACTTCCTTTTCCGGGTCAAAATTTTTGGCGCAAATTTTTGGCGCCAAATAATCAACAATCAACATTTTTGATTGGCTACCACTAGCTTTAAATAGTGCCACCATACACACCATCCATAGTCCTTGAAAAAGGGCCAGATTTGGGGCCGAAACGCTGTTGGCAAATTGGTGAGCTTTTTTCCTATTATACAAACACATCTAGTAGCTTTATTGCACTATTTTATGTTTCTTTTACAGGTTGGATATAGGGACTTTATCCAGGTTTTACCGGACACTCCCTCACTTCACTATCTTCATATTGTTTGGACCTTCTTTTGAGGAGACTGAAGGAAGTTTTGCCTAAACAACACACATACTATTTGGAACTTTGTCTCACTGACAGTGTCTATCACCATTTTTTCACGATTTTATACAGCCTTTTACACGATTCTATACAGCCTTTTACACATTTTTCACTCTTAATTTTTAATTTTTGATATTTTTGATATATTTTGGACATTTTGTTTTTATTTTTGCTTTGGATAATCACAGTCACAATTTTTGGAACTGTTCATTTTTTGGGGGGTACACCCTTACACACATCGTTTTACCAAAATTTTTGGTTAAAGGAATTTTTTTGGTTAATTTTTAGAGGCACACCTTCACCTTATATAGGGAACACGGCATTGATAGTCTTTTGCCCACACCAGCATCATTTAACCAGACTGCTTCTTATATATTGCTTTTATCATACGTCAAATATTTATGTTATGTATATCTATGTTTATTGTACCATGGATCCATGATTTTATCTACATGATTTAATTGTATTAAATTGTATCTATTTATCTTTAATGGTTTGT
This sequence comes from Bombina bombina, assembly GCF_027579735.1. Lineage (NCBI taxonomy): Eukaryota > Metazoa > Chordata > Amphibia > Anura > Bombinatoridae > Bombina > Bombina bombina. The sequence continues at coordinate 131,839,540 of NC_069506.1, forward strand.
ATCCATTTTTGTACAATTTTAATGATATTGGATTATTTGCTACTATCCACCACATTGAGGACCTTAACACGTTATTTAACCGCCCGTTTTAGTTCCTCCGCTATATTTTGGCGCTCCCAGGTCCCCTTCCCTAATATAATAGTGTAGTGAGGTTTAGGTTTTGGTGATGGTGAGGGCACATAAGGGGTTATTAGTGTAGTGGGGTTAGCTTGCGGTGGGGGTGAGGGCACGTAAGGTCTTGATAGTGTAGGGCTGTGTAGTGGGTTTATTGGATTGTTGTTTTTGCATTAAAAAATGACTAAACACATGTATTAATGGTTTTCATGAATACATTGTTTCTTTATCTTTTACATTTTGTAGGCTGCTGTATGTTTACTTGGTTGTGTGATATATGTAAAATTAATCATTTACATTACATCTACAATGTAAGTGAATATGCTGCTTTGATATACAGTGGGGGGGTAGTTATCAACGCGTCTAATTTACCTGCCTTCGCCGGTTCAATACGCCCGCCCTAAGCTCGCCTACCAACGCCGCTGCGGACCTGCAAAAATTTTCGGCCTAAGTTATCAATAAATCTGTCAAAAAGCAGCGCACCAAGTACTGGGCGATGAGCAGCGGACTGTGAGAGTTATCACTCATCTGATCTCGCTGCTATTAGGCTTTTTCCAGCTTTATTGATACCCCTGTCACTAAGCACCCACACTAACTACACTGTTCTACCCCCTTATACCGGCGCCCCCCGGAGGCCCCCGCAACTAAATAAAGTTACTAACCCCTAAACCGCCACTCCTAG